>NC_084739.1:38376343-38548843 GCF_033978785.1 Entelurus aequoreus
TATATATATATATATATATATATATATATATATATATATATATATATATATATATATATATATATATATATATATCTCAGAAAATGTACTTATTTTGTATGCTATGTCCTTTGCTGTGCACAATATGTATCTATAGTAAAACACCTCCTTTACCCATCTTCTTTTCTATGTTTTTGATAAAAGAAATTATTCACAATGTGAAGTACTTTCTCATATTTTCAGTTATGCTAACATTGGACATGACAAAACCCCTGACTTGAACTATTCCTTTAGTCATATTATGAATGAAACTGTAAAACAGTTTTTCGTCTTCATTGCGTCAGGTTTCTGCATCTTGGCTAGCTGCTCAATTTAAAGTAACTTTAAAAAAGACCCCAGTATTTGGATGCAAATGCAATTTTATTGTCAGAATGTCATAAAGGAACATGTTTTGAATGTGTTACTTGAATCTACTACATTTATTTGCTAAAAACCTCATTACAGTTTTATTTAAAGTCCCGTCAAGGTTTTTTTGGAGTGAAATTTGCCATTGAGGACAGTTGTAGTCCCCTCACTCATCTTTGCACCCGTACAAATGCTTATGCACGTATGCAATGACCTGATCACAACATTTCAGGTCCACAGTTAAGGAAAAAGAACATGTACAGTCAAAATAAATGTGTGACACATGACTAATGCAATATTTTTTGTAATCACCTGAGTTAACTCGTTATTTTTGACACCTCTAAAATAAAAGATATACAAAATGAAATTAATGGTATACTTAGAAATTTTTTAAATCATAAATGATTTAAATATATAACTACATCATGTATTGTTTTAGGATGATAGTACACTGTCACTGTACAATGTCTCTTTCTAAAAATAATAAACCCTTAGTAGGCCATTGACAACACTTGAAAATGTTCTATTGTTTTTCAGATTTTCAAATCATTGCTGGTATATATCATGAAAACTCTAAATTACAATTTGTGTTCATATAATACTGCAAAAACATACTTCCTTGCCGCATAATAGGTTTATTTATTCACAAACATCCTAAATCACTAAAACATAAGATTTCTACTAGACTTCTAATATTTAGATTTTTTTTTTAGATTTTTAGATTTAGATTTATTGGTCCCCTTGGGGAAATTCATTGTCATTGCCGTACATTTGAACAATAGACATTACACATCACAAAAAATAAAAAGACATCCTACATGACCAACACATATATTGAATGAATATCATGTATTTTCCAACTATATCAACTTATATCATGTTACAAACGCCACCAAGCCTCCTCTCAATTCCCATTTAGCTGGTGACCATGTGATGACAGGCATAATCTGAGATTAGCCTGAGGCATCATAAGTGTGAGTGAGTTCTATAACCTGAGGGATTTAAAGTGAAAATCATAGGATTAAAGCTCCGCAGCAATATGGTCAAATATGGTGCACAGATTACAGCGCCAAAACTTGAAAAGGACAATTCTTATTATCTCTCTGATTTGTCCTGGTTGTTAAAATGTACTGTAGCCTTAGTAAATAACAGCATGTGGGGTACATTAGTGTCCTTAAGTACAGCGAGGCACATGTGAAATGAATAATTGATTAATCTGTGTATTGGCCCGAGAGGAAAGGTACATATTTAAAATTTTCCCATCTGGTCACACAAATGTGGCATGCACCCTCACTGGACGCCAAAAATCATACATTATTTGAAACAAGTGTTCAGGATTCAGTAATTGTAATACAGTATATTTAGAATCAATTATTTTTTATGTGTGCGCACTATGATTATTATAGTAGTTAGTGAGTCCCACATTGATGTAAGGAATGACTTATTGCTCAGATCAGCATAATTGACCATTTACAGCAAAATAGAACACAGCAAAACAAACTCTCGCTTGTTTTTGTGTTTTTTTTATGTCACAAACCACAAATATCTAGCCTCTGAGAGCTTTTAGATGGGGGTTGTTGAAAATAGCGATACAAGTATTTATTACAGTCTACACTAGATATGTCTCGCCTTGCTTTGTTTAAAAAAAATAACACCTCAAATGGGAATGGGTCTGATTCCATGCTAAATATAGTGACCAAATCAACACCGATCCCTCATGCTCTGGCTTCTTATGCTATACCAGACAAGGTGTTATGATGTGTTAATGAGCAAGGGTGAACAGGTAGCACCACATAATGAATGTATGGGAAACACTGTTATTATATGATGTAGTAGTAGTATTCCACTATTCATCTTATTTTCTTAGAGAGCAGTCTTTATTGTGGCTTCAGCTTTTTTATACTTTTATATATTGAATACTGAAAATCAAAGAAATATTTTCAAAGTGGAGTAATTGACAAAAAAAAATTATAATTGTGCAAAAGTGACTTTTATGTTTAAAAGTCACTTTTGCACAAATATTAAAAAAATTCTACAGTTTTGTTTTTTTCAACAGACTCTTCTTTAAAAAAAAAAACTGTAGACAAATAACTTCTTCCAATATACAAATATTTGGGAATAATGAATGATGTTTTGCTGTAATATTTTCAGTGTTCTTTTGTATAGGTTTTCCTATTTGTGGTGTTGTTGGAGCATTGTGCAGCTATGAACATCATTTCCCTAATGAACTGACTCTATTCTGCTGCTGGGTATTGACCAAGTCCAGACTTGGCATAAGAGGCAGGTTATGAATGATTAATCACTATGGAGGCCCAGAATAATGGCCGCCTCCGCTATTGGGTCATGGACGCAAGCTGATGCTGTCGGCTCGTTTTGGGATGGACTGGTTAGCTGTGCAATTAGGCATATAATCCCATCTACCAGTTGGTTCATTGATTACAGATTGATGTAGTTCGCCAGCTGCTGCTTGTCTTGTCTGGCCTTTCCGTGTCTTGCATCCTTTTTTTTTTTTGTCTTCCCTCCCCCTAACCCGTGACACGATTGGCTGGTTCGAGCACCTACGACTCAGTCGTGACATCAAAAGCCATATGTCACAGCTGAGGAGTGACCCGTCTGCCTTGTCAGAAACACATACCACTTTTAATCCACATCCCCTTATGGAGAAATGGAGATTAAGCCATAAAGCGTATGTTTTAGTCGTGAAGAAAGTGCAAGGATTTAGCCTCATTATCAGAAAAATGTGCTGGAATTGTTCTGAATTAATGCATTTATTGTTCTGTAACATTCTGTGAGTATGAAGGTGACTGTTGTAACAACCACAACTCCAGAGTATTAATTGAATGCAAACAATGGGCTTTAAATCTTGCATTTAGTAATTTTTTGGGCCTTTTTTTCCATCACACACAAACTAATAGCCAGCGAACAACTCGGCCTGGCAGCTGGTCAAACGAAGCTGGCAGTCTAATTGGGTCACGTAAGGTGAATATCATTTTATGCCTATTTGAACTCTCTTCCCTGCTAATTGGACTGATTAGCTATGCTTAATTGGCTCATGGGATCGCCTTTTTGTCTTGAATTCAAAACAAACTCACAATTTTCAAACAAAGTCACTTTTAATGTTTTAACCGAGCTGATTACGGACGTTTCGCTTCACCACGACACTTGAATTCATGTTATTGTCATTTGCTACTATTGTATGGTTCTTGTATGGTAATCAGGGACGTGCGGTCAGCAGAAAAGAAATAATACAACCCTAAAATAAATATTAATACATGGCAATGAAACTGTTATAAATATATTTTCTGTATGATTAAAATCACTTTTTAACCAATATTTTTAACCAATATTTTGGTACTGGTACCAATATTATTTCGATACTTTTCGGCACTTTTCAATACTTTTCTAAATAAAGGGGACCACAAAAAATTGCATTATTGGCTTTATTTTAATAAAAAAATCTTACGTTACATTAAACATATATTTCTTATTGCACGTTTGTTCTTCAGTAAAATAGTGAACATACCAGACAACTTGTCTTTTAGTAGTAAGTAAGCAAACAAAGGCTCCTAATTTAGTCTGTTGACGTATGCAGTAACATATTGTGTCATTTTCCATTCTATTATTTTGTCAAAATTATAAAGGACAAGTGGTAGAAAATGAATTATTAATTTACTTGTTCATTTACTGTTAATATCTGCTTACTTTCTCTTTTAACATGTTCTATCTACACTTCTGTTAAAATGTAATAATCACTTATTCTTCTGTTGTTTGATACTTTACATTCGTTTCGGATGATACCACAAATTTGGGTATCGATCCGATACCAAGTAGTTACAGGATCATACATTGGTCATATTCAAAGTCCTCATGTGTCCAGGGACATATTTCCTTAGTTTATAAACATAATATAAATAAAAAATAAAACGAAAGAAGATGATGTGATTCCAAAAAAATATTGATGTACTCATAGTAGTATCGACTAGATACGCTACTCGACTTGGTATCATTACAGTGGAAGTTAGGTGTAGATTATGTTGCGTTTGTTTACATTTTGATGCCGGTGAGCTACGGTGTGTAGTGAAGCATGTTTAGCTATTCCTCGTCCTGCAGGGATGACACTTGTAAGAAACTTACTTTATTGTTTCCATGGAGGTGAGGATTAGTGATTTAGAAGTACCTAAGTTAGCCGCTAGCTGGCTAGCCATGTCTTAAAGCACCTCTTTCAGTGGGCGTTTCAGTGTTATACCTTCACCTTTATCGTTAGTTTTTAAGCCAAAATGCGTCCGTTCTCTATTTTCTGTTGACACACTGTGTTTGCTTGTAAGTACTGCGTGATTGTGCGTTGCCGAACATGCTCGTCTGCTCGTAAAACCAGCAATGTCACGACGTGAAGACGACGGGGGTGCGGGGGGATGATGGACCGGTACGTTTCAGAGGCGGTATAGTACCGAATATAATTAATTAGTATCGCGGTACTATACTAATACCGGTCGGTATACCGTACAACCCTAATTTGCACACAAGCTAATCATAAGGCTTCTGCGTGTGTTGCCACTTCACCTCCTGGTGTGTGTATGTGTAAAAGGAAGAGGGCGTGGCTTACTGCTGGTATACTTAAACAATGTTGCTAAAATAATGTTAGCAGATATATATTTTCCCCATTAATTTGTAGTCTGTACACTGTAGAATCTCCAATGTGTTTAATGTTTTAAATGTAAACGTGATGCAATTTTTCTTGATAATTGCACTCAGAGAAGCTACGAGTCCTCCAATGCCAAAGCACTAGGGCTGTGAATCTTTGGGCACCACACGATTCAATTCGATTCTTGAGGGGGTCACGATTCGATTCAGAATCGATTTTGGATTCAAAATCTATACTTTTTTGATAACATTGGATGCCAGTTCTATGATTATCTACATAAAAATAGATAAAGAGCTCTGATCGTATTCTATATTACTTAAAAGAAAACTGGTTTTGTTTTATAAAATGCTTCCCAAACATCAACAATATGAGTTGCCTGAGCAGATTAAAGGCCTACTGAAATGACATTTTTTTATTTAAACGGGGATAGCAGATCCATTCTATGTGTCATACTTGATCATTTCGCGATATTGCCATATTTTTGCTGAAAGGATTTAGTAGAGAACATCGACGATAAAGTTGCAACTTTTGGTCGCTGATAAAAAAAGCCTTGCCTGTACCGGAAGTAGCGTGACGTCAACAGTTGAAAGGCTCCTCACATTTACCCATTGTTTTCAATGCAGCTAGAGCAATTCGGACCAAGAAAGCGACGATTACCCCATTAATTTGAGCGAGGATGAAAGATTCGTGGATGAGGAACGTTAGAGTGAAGGACTAGAATGCAGTGCAAGACATATCTTTTTTTGCTCTGACCGTAACTTAGGTACAAGCTGGCTCATTGGATTCCACACTCTCTCCTTTTTCTATTGTGGATCACGGATTTGTATTTTAAACCACCTCGGATACTATATCCTCTTGAAAATGAGAGTCGAGAACACGAAATGGACATTAACAGTGACTTTTATCTCCACGACAATACATCGGCGAAACACTTTAGCTACGGAGCTAACGTGATAGCATCGTGCTTAACTGCATATAGAAACAAAACAAATAAACCCCTGACTGGAAGGATAGACAGAAAATCAACGATACTATTAAACCATGGACATGTAAATACACGGTTAATGCTTTCCAGCCTGGCGAAGGTTAACAATGCTGTTGCTAACGACGCCATTGAAGCTAACTTAGCAACCGGACCTCACAGAGCTACACTGTAAAAAATTACTGTAAAAATACAAAAAAAAATTACAGTTATATACTGTTCTTCTTAAATACAGTTAAGTACTGTACATTTTGTTTCATTTTACAAAAAATATCGACCAACAGTAAGCTACTGCACAACCTACAGTATAATACAGTATTTTTCAGACTTGTTTCTTGGGTCCGCCCACAATTCGATCTGCTGCTCTCACGCATCACACGTACCCAGGCGGAATAAAAAGTAGTTCCCACTAAACCGTGTCACTTATACAATACTTCCCATTGTGTTGCTATTAATGATATTTTACCTCAAAACATGTACTATCAAAGTATCGACATTTTGATTTGAAAATCAATTTTAGAGCATAAAGATCTGGCACTCCTTTTATCAATATTCACGTATTATTCCGCACATCATAACTCTGAAGTTGTCAAGTACCGATGGATGGACGAGCGATAACCTGCTGCCACCTCCAGCTATACAATCACCTAAATCCATTCTACTGGTGTGTTTTTGTTAACAAGGTAAGAGTCACTTGTAACTTGATGTGTCATTTTCTGTTTGAATTGCTTTATATATATATTTATAAAGTCCGAAATTACTTAACGTCACAGTCAGCATCACAGACATCGTTGACCACATGTACCGCCGCTTGCTAGCTAGCTAAGTTTTCTTCATTTTTGTCATAGTGATCATACTGTCATAGTCATCTCAAAAAGATGATAACTTGCAATATTTGTGCTACGACTTGCAGCAATGTATTTGCGTATGTTAGACACATGCTTGTATGCCTAATGCATCGTTTAAGTGTGCTTTCCCTGAATGCACAATAGTTTTTTCCAACTTCTCAGCCTTCAAAACTCACAGCCGTCGCCATAAATATGGCAAGAGTAGGACTGATATGTATAGTGCAAAAGGTTTAACTTGTAATATTGTCTCATGTAGCGCGAAGTGCGATGATATACGGCAGTGGTCCCCAACCACTGGGCCGCGGACCAATTGGTACCAGGCCGCACAAGAAAAAAAAAAAAAAAACATTTTTATTTTTATTAAATCAACATAAAACACACAATATATACATTATTATATCAATATAGATCAATACAGTCTACAGAGATACAGTCCTTAAGCACACATGAATAAAGAAATACAATCATGATGATTGTATTTCTTTATAAAAAAAAAAAAAAAACCACCCCCCCAGTTCTGGGACCTGTTTCTACCATCTGTTGAGGTAAGAGAAGGGAACTGAACTTATTGTGGAAGACTACAATAAAAAGATGAGACAGTCAATTGCTCAATAACAATAACAATAACAGTGAATAACAGTGAAATACTTTTTCATAACATGGTCACTACTGCCTAGTTTCTCTTGTTATATTCTTATTTTACTGTTATATTTTTATTCTCATCGTTGCTTTTTATTCTTATTCTATTGTAATATTGTTCTATTTTGTCTCCATTTATACCCCCATTATTTACTTTGTACTTTTTACAATTTTGTACACTGCTGCTGGAATTTAAATTTTCCTGAGGGAACTCTCCTGAAGGAATCAATAAAGTACTATCTAATCTATCTAATCTTAACTTTGATCCTCAAAATACCCTCATTAGTCATCACGTGACTGTGAAAGGGACAACATATAAGAGCAACATGTTTGTTGTTATAGGTCGTAATGATGATGGCCTTGTTGTAGGAAAAATTAAAAAGGTTGTCATTCATAAAAATGTAACAGTGTATTTTATCACTGAGGTATATCAGGCTGTTCGTCAACCTTACATTAATGCCTATTACAATACACGTATGCATAACTTCTCTGTTAGTCAAGCAGAGCTGTTCGATTACTACCCACTGCCTGAATATTTTATTCGGGGCGTGTCCTCACTAATTCTTCACCATTCAGTCCCTATATTCTACATTCATGTCATCCATCTGTGAGGAAATAAAAGTCATCCTCAGAACTTTACCCAACCTGTCTGAGGATATTGTACAACTGGTCGTCTCAACACTGAAAAGCTCAGGTGTGGAATCAAAAGCAGACCTCAAGTATGTAGAGCAGGATGAGATCAAAGACCTCTTGCCTGTTATCCAGCAAAGGAAACTTCTGGAGGCATTCAAAATGGGTAACTATCAATCTTGTGTTTGTAGTTCTCCCATCTAGTTAAATCTACAGTAATTGTTGAGAAAGAATAACACTCATTTGACATAGAATGAATACATTCGAGTAAAGATTTGCACCTGTCAGATATTCTACAGTTCTCCCAAAAGCCTTAATGCAGTTGTATTCCAAACAATTGTTTGAATTGACATGCATGCATATGGGAGAAATTTTGAATCTAGTGATGTATACATTTTGCTTTATTTCTATGCGTTTTAGAAACTACAACAGTCGTGCTTGATCTCCACCCCTTGCCAGATGACTTGGTACATCAAAAGTCTGCAGGCAGAAGTCTGTCTTTGTTCTCCAGTCCATTGCCTTGCTCCTCTTCATCTTCACTGGCTGGCTTTTCGCCCTTGTCAAGCTCTTCACCAGCTTCAGCACCTCCTGAGATCGGTAGGTTGTGAGTTCAAACCCCGGCCGAGTCATACCAAAGACTATAAAAATGGGAGCCATTACCTCCCTGCTTGGCACTCAGCATCAAGGGTTGGAATTGGGGGTTAAATCACCAAAAATGATTACCGGGCACGGCCACCGCTGCTGCCCACTGCTCCCCACTGCTCCTCTCACCTCCCAGGGGGTGATCAAGGGTGATGGGTCAAATGCAGAGAATAATTTCGCCACACCTAGTGTGTGTGTGACAATCATTGGTACTTTAACTTTAACTTAACTTTGTTCTCAGAGTGGAGTAAGCCAGCCCGCCATAATATCCAGTAAATGGCATGAAACCTTTCAAGTCCCATGGGATAAAATGCCTGCTGAAGTGCAATCAGCTATCGCCAACAGCAGGAGACCTGCTCCTGACAAGCGACGCCAAATGATTAGAATCCTTGTGGATGAAATGAGAAGGTAAGAGGCTAATCCAACGCGCAATGAGTGTCTCGTATTCTTGCCAAAAATTTGTTAGCAGTACCTATGTAGTTTTGCTGATATGACACCAGAAGGTGCCATCATTAGTGGAGGTTTTACTTCATTCCTCACTCAAATGAAAACATGCATTGAGAACATCAATCGTGAAGGAACAACTAAACCACTCAGAACAAAAAGACGGTTTGGACAAATGCAGAAATATTGTATTCTTACATTTTAATTAAATGATGCTCCCAACTGCCATGTTATATTTTGTCACAAGTCATCATGGTGACCTATTTTTTCTACAGATGTCTGCCACTGCAGCCGATGTGGAGCGGACTCTGACCCTCCCGACCAGTCCACGACTGATACTGCTGGGTAAGTGTCTCATGGAGCGCAGAACTTAAGTCTGTTTGTCTTAAAGCTAAGAACCATAATGCTCAGTCTACCCTTCCTGTGGATGAAGATGGGGAGTTGACTCTTCGTATCATCCAGCTGTTGATGGCCTATTTTGATGAAAGAAGAGATGCACTGATACTCCTTGCAGATGTAAGTTGAGCACTATTAAGCTACAAAAGCATGCAAACATCTAAATTAATATTATAAATATTCTAAAATTCAATGTTTTTTTGTTATTGTTTTTCAATCTCTTACCCACCAAATTATGCAGAAATATTGTATTCCTACATTTTAATTAAATTATGCTCCCAACTGCCATGTTATATTTTGTCACAAGTCATCATGGTGACCTATTTTTTCTACAGATGTCTGCCACTGCAGCCGATGTGGAGCGGACACTGACCCTCCCGACCAGTCCACGACTGATACTGCTGGGTAAGTGTCTCATGGAGTGCAGAACATAAGTCTGTTTGTCCTAAACGTATGTATACTATGCTCTCCTGTAGATGTATTTGTATCATTGTTGTTTTTGTCATTCCGAACATTGGAAAGTAATGATTTGCAGCAGTACACCTTAGGAGACTAGATGTAAACAAAGTAAAGAGAGAGCAATATATTCTTGGGTGTGAGGTGGCCATTCCAAATACCGGTACCTTGTAAAATGTTACCCATATTGGATACTGTTTAGGAACATAAACTGCATTTCTTGACTGTACCAGTTGCTGGTGACAAAGTCACAATAAAACGTTGGATGATCAGCATGGAAGGTGATGTCATCTGCGAAGGCGTCCAACCTAGCTTCATCTCAGGGCTTGCTGCCCTTCTTGCCACCTACTATGTGTTCAACTTGGAATACCATGAGGAAGGGGCTCGGACATTGGAATTTGTTCAAAGGTAAATCCTCTTCATACTGTTAGAATATTTTGCCCCTTTTCTCACCTCTGTTCAGGAATTTGACATGTCATTTCCCCAATTTTGTGCCTTAAATCAATGACTCTTCTGTTCCTTTGTGGACCTTCTTATTAGGGACCGAAGCACCAGTTTGATTCTAAGATACAGAGAAGGTAGGTCATGTGCAGGTAAAGATATGTTGACTGGGTCAAAGAAGGAAGCACCTGTTTGACCCCAGGATGCAGAAAAAGTAGGTAATTTGCAGGTAAAGATATGTTGACTGGGTGATGGCAGGAGGCACCAGCGTGACCCGAGGATGCAGAGCAAGTAGGTAATGTGCGGGTGAAGATATGTTGAATGGGTAAAGGCAGGAAGCACCAGCGTGACCCCACTATGCAGAGAAGGTAGGTAATGTGCGGGTGAAGGTATGTTGAATGGGTGAAAGAAGGAAGCGCCGGTGTGGTCGAGGCAATGCAGACAAGGTAGGTAATGTGCAGGTGAAGATATGTTGTATGGTGAAAGAAAGAAGCACTAGTGTGATCCCAGGATGCAGGGAAGGTAGGTAATGTGCAGGTAAAGATATGTTGAATGGGTAAAGGCAGGAAACACCAGCTAGACTCCAGGATACAGAGAAGGTAGGTAATGTGCAGGTAAAGATATGTTGAATGGGTAAAGGCAGAAAGCACCAGCGTGACCACACTACGCAGAGAAGGTAGGTAATGTGCAGGTAAAGATATGTTGAATGGGTAAAGGCAGGAAACACCAGTGTGACCCCAGGATGCAGAGAAGATAGGTAATGAGCAGGTAACGATATGTTAAATGGGTGAAAGCAGGAAACAGCGTAAATACACGGTCCCGTAGATGGAGAGAAAACACATAAATAGAGAGAGGGATTGGGGAGGCTTTAGCATTGTCTTCCTCTCTGAATTTGTCTTAATGGGTTTTAGAGCATTCACTCATCTACAGCTGTGGTTATGATTTAGGCTCACATATATCCTAAAATTGATATGAATATTTGTGCAGTGCATATTCCTAAATTAACAATGTGGGGGGAGTTCTGTATCGACTGCAAGTAATTTTCAATCACAACAGAATATCTAATATGCTTTCTCTCTTTTTTTAGGCGATTCATTGGCGTTAACCCTGAGAGGGGAACAAAGGCTAGCCAGGGAAAAGTGGTGTCCAAGAAGACCGGGAAGCTGGTCCAGAAAAAGGCAGCAACTGTAAATCCTCACGTAGCCATCCTTATAAAAAATCTCACAGACTTTGAGTGGGGCTTTATGTAGCCGACAACTAAACACTTGACTCGTGTTTAGTTATTTGTCTCCAGTTTGAAATTAAGTTGACATGTTCTAAATGTTAAAATGCTTTACTGAAAATAAGAAGAATGCACTAAATGTACATTGAATGTATTTGATGCGTTTTAAAATGATTGGTTAATAAAAGCATAAACTTGCAAGGCCATTTCTCCAGTCATGTTTATGCCAGCAGATTGCAGGGGTTTTGATTTTGAAAAATTAAAAGTTCAACTCATTAACTTCTAGTGGCATTATACTGTAAAGCTCAGTCTATAATGCTTACAATTATTTTACTGTAATTAACTGTTCATGGATATTACAGTAGATACACTAAAATAACAGTGTAATGCCGCTAAACAGATGACAGTATTATGACTTTTATGGAGGATAGATAGTGCTGCTTCAGATACAAACACAGAAAGGTAAGAAACAGTCTAAATACTTTATTTAAACAATAGGGACCATTAAGTATTTGATAACAACAGTATCCAAAAAGTATTTGACATGATTAAATATATCAGTGCAAAACGAGTTTTGAGTTTGTAATGCACAACATTGCGATAGGACACCAATCTTTACTGACTGAAAAACATGAACAATCATATTACAGTATCTGTAAAGTATTAGCCCACATTTCATGTTTTGTTTGTACACAGCTAGCCCGACAGCATATGTACTATAGTTGTAATAACACGCATGACGTGCTGCGTGTATCATGATCACAATAAAGTGTGACTCACTGGATGGACAGTTGTCTGTTTGGTCAAGCTGGCCAGGGACGTTTCCTGCTGATTTGGGCATGCCATTAATTTGGCGTAGCTTGGCTCAAACATTTCAGAAGTCGCACTCTCTGGGCTTCTGTCTGCTCCAATCTTTCAGCCTCTTCTTCGTGTTGACTTCTATGACCAGTAGTTCATCCTGCGTACATTTACTTAGAAAAGAAATAAGGCTGTGAATCATTTGTCCAAAAACAGTCATCTTCGTTGTCAACTACCAAGTCTGCCATGATTAGAAAACACACTTGCGTTTGATTCAGGGAGTAGGGACAAATTTGTTGCAGGAAGTCGGAAGTGCGCTGCTATGGAAACGGAAATAAATGCGCCGAAGAATTAGTTCCGGCTGTGCAGACAATGATAAAATGATGGTAAATATTGAACATATTACATATTGTTACTAAAGTGTATGTTACTACATCATATATAGACTTGCAGTGTGTATACAAAACGCTGATGGAGGGTTTTGAAGTTGTTTTAGAGGGCTTTGAAGGTTACAACAGTGACTCCCGTTGGTCGCATCTTGCAAGCGTTTTATTTATTATCTTTAAAATCTTAAAAAGAAAAAAAAAAGACATGCGTGTTCTTGTCTCTCAATAATGATTGTTAACAATAGGCACATTTCCAAAAAAGTGCAGTTCCCCATTAAGGCTCTGGATGCTGTGGGGCTGTTTTGGCTGACAAGCCTATGGTTTGGCAGACCAGGATGGTGGTTCCTCTCTTTAAGAAGGGGAACCGGAGGGTGTGTTGCAACTATTGTGGATTCACACTCCTTAGCCTTCCCGGTAAGGTCTATTCAGGTGTACTGGAGCGGAGGCTACGCCGGATAGTTGAACCTTGGATTCAGGAGGAGCAGTGTGGTTTTCGTCCTGGTCGTGGAACTGTGGACCAGCTCTATACTCTCGGCAGGGTCCTTGAGGGTGCATGGGAGTTTGCCCAACCAGTCTATATGTGCTTTGGGGACTTGGAGAAGGCATTCGACCGTGTCCCTTGAGAAGTCCTGTGGGGAATGCTGAGAGAGTATGGGGTATCAGAACACCTGATTGTGGCGGTCTGCTCCCTGTATGATCAGTGTCAGAGCATGGTCCGCATTGCCGGCAGTAAGTCGGACCCATTTTTAGTGAGGGTTGGACTCCGCCAAGGCTGCCCTTTGTCACCGATTCTGTTCATAACTTTTATGGACAGAATTTCTAGGCGCAGTCAAGGTGTTGAGGGGATCCGGTTTGGTGGCTGCAGGATTAGGTCTCTGCTTTTTGCAGATGATGTGGTCCTGATGGCTTCATCTGGCCAGGATCTTCAGCTCTCACTGGATCGGTTCCCAGCCGAATATGAAGCGACTGGGATGAGAATCAGCACCTCCAAGTCCGAGTCCAATGCTTCTCACCCAGAAAAGGGTGAAGTGCCATCTTTGGGTTGGGGAGGAGATCTTGTCCCAAGTGGAGGAGTTCAAGTACCTCTGAGTCTTGTTCACGGGTGAGGGAAGAGTGGATCATGAGATGGACAGGCGGATCGGTGCAGCGTCTTCAGTGATGCGGACGCTGTATCGATCCGTTGTGGTGAAGAAGGAGCTGAGCCGCAGGGCAAAGTTCTAATTTACCGGTCGATCTACGACCCTATCCATACCTAAGGTCATGAGCTTTGGGTTATGATCGAAAGGACAAGATCACGAGTACAAGCGGACAAAATTAGTTTCCACAATCGGGTAGCGGGCCTCTCCCTTAGAGATAGGGTGAGAAGCTCTGTCATTCGGGAGGAGCTCAGAGTAATGCCGCTGCTCCTCCACATCGAGAGGAGCCAGATGTGGTGGTTCGGGCATCTGGTCAGGATGCCACCCGACAACCTCCTTTGGGAGGTGTTTAGGGTGCATCTGACCGGTAGGAGACCACAGAGACGACCCAAGACACGGTGGAGAGACTGTCTCCCAGCTGGCCTGGGAACGCCTCGGGATCCCCCGGGAAGAGCTGGACGAAGTGGCTGGGAAGAGGGAAGTTTGTGCTTCTCTGCTTAGGCTGCTGCCCCCGCGACCCGACTTCGGATAAGCGGAAGAAGATGGATGGATAGATGTATAAAATATGCCATACTTATTTAGAAAAAAAACATCACTCACTTGAATAAATATAACTTTATTCTGAAAACAAAACTATTTTACAGTGTGCAACATTACATCAGGAAATCATATGTATTTTAAAACTCACTATTAAACGCACTAAATCATGACATTGCCCATAATTTTTTTTAAATCTCTCACCTTACTACAAAACAAACGTTCTTCCTTTCTCAGTTTCAACAAAATGAATGTGTTCTGGAACACCAGTAGCCGTCAACATGCATTCACAACACGGTGCAAAAAGGTGAATCGTTTTACAGAAATGATGCAGAAACTTGACTAAACAACGTATTTTAAAAGCCTTTGTATAAATGTAATATAAATTACGGGTCGGCAAGGGAAAATAAAGGCGCTGCTTCCAATAAAGATGAGATACTTGAATTCAATGATGAACTTTGTCAACTGTAAAAAAAAAAAAAACCAAACAAAAAAAATTTGAATAATTGGAGGGCAAATTCAACTCCATTGATGGCTCATGAGTTAAGACTTTGCAAAATTGTTGTGAAACACTCGTGATATGACCTTAGTAAACCGGAATGGCGACACGGTGTTTTACCCTTTTCTCTGAGTGCCTCACGTCAAACGCATCACACACACGCCGTGACGACCTGCCATCATCAGGAGACGCTGCTTTACAGCTCGTCGCTCTCCAGCGTGGCCTCGGGAGGGGAACTGGAGAAGAGGAAGGGGCCGGTCACCGATGTGGGGAAAGTCGACTTGATGTCCAGCCCTTGGCCTGTCAGAACGGCGTAGCGGCTGCCCGTGCGTGGAGTCTTCTTCACGGGCGCAGGCACGCTCTGGTGCCACTGTGCTGGAGGTCATAATACATGTTGACATGTATGTTCTCCTGTAAAGTTGATCTAGGTACTGCTCACGTTCGCACCATAGATGTCCAGCCTGCAGGTGCACGATGCAATTCCGGACTCGTTTTTGGCCGACACGGTGTACCAGCCAGCATCCTCTTTGGCGGTTGGCTGGATGAGGAGACACACGTATCCTGTGGCCTCCTGTTGCATGCTAAAACACAAACAGCCGATTAATCAATGGATACTAAGAAAAATAGTGCTGTCTTTACATCCGCTTTTCTATCCAGTACACTCTACTGTTTGTATTTAATACAGAGCTATGATTGAACACCACCAAGCAAAAAGTATTTGCAAGTTAACAATGCACCTTCTGCCATCTAGTGGAAGAGCGTTTCATTGTTATTGTCACACAAATGTGCCGCAGCACAGTGGTTGGGAATTCAGTTATGACACATGTTGGTTTGCCAGTTTTACAAAACATTATGAAATATGACACACAATTAACATCAACCTAATTATTACAGTCGTCCCCTCGCCACATCGCACTTCAAATATACTGGAAAGATTTTGTGATATTTTTTATTCTTTCAAAACATTTTACACATTTTTTGTCCTAAATTAAGCAGTTTTAAGCAAAAAATGGCTAAATAAACAAATATATATATATCAATACTACTGTAGTGTTGGCCACTAGATGATACCAAACAAATCTGTATCGTGGCCACTGATTGGCTCAGACTCAGGCAGCATTACTGTATTGGATTAAAGGAGTGTAAAGGTGAATAAAGGGTGTTATTTCATGCCGAGAGTGATCTCATTATGTTGACATTTTTATTTAGAAGGTAGTAATAAACAGGTTTAGTATGCTCTATCAATCAAAATATTTCATTTATATTTATTAATGCCTATATTTCCAGGAAATTCCTTTATTGCGGTCATATCCGGAACCAATTAACAAGGGACGACTGTATAAGCCATCCTGAATTGATAACAACGTTGGAAATTGTTTTTGATATTTTAAACATTACATTTTAGTAAGAGTTCCAACATTTCTTAAGGTCCTCACATCTATTATTTTAATGGCTTTGTAAGATTTGATCCCATTTGAAGAGATTTTACTGTGTGCTTAATCAGAAAGAGGTGTAATAATTGAAAACGTTTTCTAGAAACTTTCTAAAGCTCGCTTAGTAATTCTGGAAATATTTGTTTTGTTGATTGGTTAGTTTTTTTCTTTAATGAGAATTAAACAAAATTATTTAGAAGTCTTAGTATTTTTCCACAAACTGTAACACATACAAATATAAAAATGAACATTTAGTTTTTGTAGATATATTTGTATTCGATAAGGATTTGAAACCTTTTGGAGCTGTTTGATCTGGCTAACTGTTGACTGACTGTGCTCTGCAATTGGCTGGCGACCAGTCTAGAGAGTACCCCGCCTCTTGCCTTAAGTCAGCTGGGATAGGTTCCAGCGTACCATTAGATCCTAATGAGGATAAGCGGTAGAAAATGGATTGGTGGATGGGCTGATTGATCCAATTGATAAAAGGATACATGCAAATGTTGTACAATACAACCCCGCTATTTGCCAAAGTTATATTTCTAGACCACCAACAAATGGCAAAAACTTGGTATTTAAAGGAAAAATGCACTTAAAAAAAAAAGTTAGTCAGCCACAATCTTTATTTGAATAAAGAACACATCTTTTCCTTGTATGGGCATTCCAGATAGTAAAAAACTGCTAGCATGAGGCAGCTAACAATGCAGGTAATAGGGATTCTGCTATTTCTTCCTGAAAAATAATACCCCAAAAAAGCCAACAACGCTCTATTAACATGTTGTGACCTGCATATTAACCAAGATATAGCGACTTTGCTATTATAGAGCTAACATAGAGGAACTACTTTTCTGGTGTAGTGACACAGCGCTTTACTAACAGCACCTCAGGGTACTATCGGGAGCTAACACTAACTACTAGAGTTGTGCTGCTGAATCGCCTTTGAGTTTAGAAAAGTCGGAAACTTAAAAATTCCATATGCTACAAACTAAAAATCCGGACCGACTGTATCAGTGGATATCGGCTTTCAACCAGACAACATTGCTAGGACACAACGGCAGTGACTAGCGGGGATCGAACCACGCCGCCCCAACAACCCAATTGATGTCAGGGTAAACTTTGGCTTATTTAGCACCCAGCTGATGAGGACCAAATGGCACCAATTTTAAAGTCGGCTCCTCGTTTGCTTCAGAGTCGATTTTAAAGATCTATTATTGTTTTTTAAATGTCTTAATGGCCTTGCGCCTTCTTATCTATCGGACCTGCTCTTACCGTACAAACTCTGGCGGATCCTGAGATGCTCTGGCCCCAAACTTTACTAAATACGAGAAGGTCAGGACTGCAGAGACAGTTGACATTTTGATATTAAGGCTAAAGACACATTTTTAATCAGGCTTTTTACTGATCATGTTAAACTCTTATGTTTTTAATTATTTACTGTGTTGTTTTCTATCTTAATTATTAATATTACTACTATTCTCTCGAAGGTTACGTTTTCATTAACTTATTAATGCATTATTTCTATTTAATTTTTACATATATTTTATCATATGTTTTATACTATTTTCTAAATTGTGTTAATTTCAGTTATTCTCCAGTGTGGACGCCAGAAAGGTGGCGTTTTCCTCAAATCCTCAGTGCCTTGTCATTTTTTGTTTTTGTTTTGTTGTTGTCAATAGTGCTGTGTGTGTGTGTGTGTATGTGTTTTCTTCAGTTTTTTTCCCTTCACTTTGCGTTTGCCACTTGCCTGTGTATGAAAAGGGCTTTATGAATAAAGTTTGATTTGATTTGATATTTTGACTTTTTTGGGGAACTATAGACATTCATTCTTTGGATTTGCAGGTAAAACAAAAAGTAGATTTCTGCTCCTGTTTGGAGCTTCGGCTCTGTCACTGACCTCATTCTGCTCTTTGTTTTGGGTATGGTGTCATTGTCCTTTTTCCAGAAAATAATGGGTTGTGGCATGCCCTTCACCCGACACTCGAGCCTAACGGGGCTCCCCTCGGGGATCCCCACGTTTTGCAGCTTCTCCACAAACTGAGGAGGTTGTTTCATCTGTTTTTCTGCAAAAAAAATACATATTATCATTGATATACCGCTAACATTCAGGAAACAATGATCATAGTAATGCTTTTATGTGGTTTTTCACCACTCCAGCGGACATTGTTCGCATCTGCTCACCCACAACTTGGAGCTCTAGATTGAACGAGGCCTGCCCTGCTTTGTTGCTTGCAATGCAGGTGTAGGTGCCAGCGTCATTCTGTGTCAGGGGGTCAATGACCAAGGAGTGGATGCCGTTTTCCCGCACCAGCATCTTGTGGTAGAGGTCTGGATAGATGGGCCTACCGTTCACCAACCACATGAGCTCAGGGTTGGGCAGGCCACTCACCTTGAAGACAGATGAAGACCAATTTTAGGATGGATTGTGTTGCTATTATGTAAAAATGATGCTCAGAACTCGTTACCTACCTTACAGTCGAGTCTGCAGACCCTCCCCTCGTGTACCGTCGTGTCTGATGGAGCCTGGAGGAAGTGAGGTCGGAAAATATGCTCCTGGGTTTTCTCCCCTTCAACTTCCTGGATGCGAGATCGTACCCTGAAAATGAGAAATGAGTCAAATATGCGGGTCCTTCATTGGACGAATAACCATCTGTGGGTCCATTCCCACTCAAATCAGCCCACACGCTATAGTAATAGTAAATAACATAGTAAAAACAAGCCTGTTATTAAAAAATATATATATTATTAAAGTGTCATTAGCCACGTAAACACTGGAACATAGTTGTGGTAAAGATCTTCAGACGATCAAATAAAAAAGGCAAAAGTTGGCGCCGATCCGATCCCATGATTAGGATCGGCACGTGTCCATTTGCCAATTTAGCACTCATCAGACCTGTTTAGATTGTCTTTTTCAAAAAAGTATCCAGCAAAAAATCCACTGACATTTTGTGGTCCAATAGGTTGTATTCTGTCACATAACTTTTGAACAGAAGTAAACAAAACCACCAAACCAACAACAGAGTGCGAACTAGGGGCCTAGATCTTTCCACTAAAAGCAAATACGGGCAACAATTCAAACTATGCAATGGAATCTATCTCTATACGTTATCAAAGAAAGATTTGTCGAGTGATATCAAGGATTATCTGTCGGTCGTGTTCCCAGACATGTGGAACTATCTTGTGCTGCAGACATCATTCTACACGATAAAAACTTCTTTGTGTGTGGCTGGGTCAAGGAAATTGGTATCAAGACTCTCCCGGATAAATATGCATCGTTTTTGCTGGAGTAAGGTGGCTGCCTTTGGTAAAAGCTGAACTCTTTTAGGTTTTGCTCACATTTGCTTTCTTTTATTTAGACTCGCCGAGTTGGGGCTTTTTGAAACACTTGTAGCAAGAATGCCTTTTAAAAACTCAGAAACAAGATAAAAGATATTAAGATAATACTTTAATGGGAAATGACAAAACGTTAAAAGTATATCAAACAGACCTTTAACGAAGTGATCACTGCACACTCTTGCATTCTTCCACTTTGCTCCCTTACCTCTCGAGAAACTCTGAAGAAACTTTCATCCTTTTCACGACTTAAACAGTTCCAACAGCCTAAAACAACGCAAGCATAGGGCATTTTTCTAAGAGAACGCTACGACAACGGATGCTCCCTGGCCCGCCACTTGGAGTCTTGCGTATTTAATGAGCCAGACGAGACGTCAGGTGAATACAACCGATTGGACACTTCTGGGGACCAACATGAAAGCACTTATTGCTCTTTACAACAAGCAGCGGGTGTCCCCAAAGACACGCCCCCACCCACACACGTAAAAGCATGAACAAACTTCTAATGTAAAGAGACCCAAAAAGAAGCAATTGAAGAAAGTGCATTTTTGCACCTTTTTGCACATGCATCATGGCCATTTATGCAAATTAGAGCATGTGCCAATGCCACAAATAGATTGTATTGCCATGGGAAACAATGAACAATTATGATAATAATCAATAAATAAAAATTAAAAAAGTAACCAATTGTTTATAAAAAAGTCCCATTATGGAATATGGATAAAGTATACCGGTTAAAAAAATATAGAATAGCAGCTCAAGTCAAGTATAACAATTAAATACCAGAATGTCATCCAAAAATAAAAACCCAACTCATACTGACTGGTATACACAAGCTATGGAGATGATATCAGTAGAAAAAACAGAATTTAGTTTAGATAATAATGAGTCATATATTAGAATATGGGATCCAGTATTTAAATTTGTTTGAACTATTAAATGAACCTAAAATATGACTCAATTTATCTTTGTGGAAAATATTGGACACAATGTGTTGTCAAGCTTATGAGATGCGATGCAAGTGTAAGTGTGTGAATGTGAGTGTGAATGTTGTCTGTCTATCTGTGTTGGCCCTGTGATGAGGTGGCGACTTGTCCAGGGTGTACCCCGCCTTCCGCCCGAAGCAGCTGAGATAGGCTCCAGCATCCCCGCGACCCCGAACGAAGCAGGCGGTAGTAAATGGATGGATGGATGCAAGTGTAAGCCACTGTGACACTATTGTTCATTTTTTTATGTTTTTATTTTATGTTTTATAAATGGCTGTGATGATAATGTAAATGAGGGATTTCTAATCACTGCTATGTTGGAATTCGTATTAATATTGATACTGTTGTTGATATTATTCATTTTTGTTTGACTACTTTTGAATGATTTTGTGTCATGTTTGTGTGTCCTCCAATTGCTCTGTTGATTGCTATTCTGAATGTTGCTGGGCCGGGTTTGGTTTTGGAATTGAAATTGTATTATTTTGTTGGATTTAATAATTAAAAAAATAACAATAAAAAAAATTAATAAACAAAAATACTGTCATTGCTGCTATGTTATGTTATAGTCTATACCAGTAGTTCTCAAACTTTTTTCACCAAGTACCATCACAATGACAAACATTAAAATACAGTAGCATAGTAGACTTAAGTATTCATTAGAAACAAGGCAGAGGGTTTATTTAACTAGTATAGTTAATATTTTGGCCACTAGTGTTACCACATAAAAGACGGCAACTAAATGTATGGTTCAAGGAGGGATTTTACTTTATTTCAACTTGAATTATGCTCATTCCTGCTCACCTCTGAGAGTTAATGGGGGTCAGGCGACTTCGGGGTGGTCCTGTTTGGACTATCAAATGACCCGAACAGCTGATTCGTCCCTTCAAATGGTTAAAAAATCAGTCCTTGTCCAGAAGGATGCAAACATGAAGACGTATAATTCTGTGCGGGGTTGTTACCTGTGGATTTGCTGCCATTATGGTGTAGTTTCCGTCATCGTCAGCGATTGTAGACTCTATGTGTAAAGCACACGTACCATCACCTTCTCTTATCTTCTTGTAATGGACATTATTCCTCAAAATCTGCTTGCCGTCCTTGAACCAGTACACCTGGTGACAAATGATGAATAAATACAAAGAAGATATTGTGTTGTCCCAGCTGGACGCCTCACCTTTGGAATGGGGATGCCAACAACTTTACAGGAGAAAGTGACAGGCACGCCCTCCATGGCTTTGAAGTTCTTCAGTTTCTTGTCAAAGATGGGCGCGATGCATTTCCCGGAGGGGACGTCGTCATGTTGCACCTCGTCGTCCGACTCCTCCACGGGCGTTCGCTCTAAGCGGAACTCGATCTCGCTCATTAATCTCTGCTCAAAATTGGAAACTTTGTACTCCTGGGAAAAGGAAGAAGTCAACATCAGGGGTGTCCCAAGGTTTTTTCCACTGAGGGGCGCATTCAGAAAAATTTACATTTTGTCCGTTAAAGACTCAGAAAACCATCCAATGTAGGTCAATATATCTTGAGAACCAACGTCCTCTGCAGTGGACATTTATTTTGGTCTGTCTTTTAGAAAAAAATAGCCCTGTTATGCAAAACTAGGGGCGTCCAGATACAACTTTTACACTTTTGATATTAGAGCCTTGAGTATTGGCTGATACAACCCTTTTCTGATACGATATCCTTACAAATCATACTTGTATTATTTTGTAGTGTGGGATGTTCGAAAATTTGGGAGATTTTACATACAAGTCAATTCAATATGATACTTGCTGATATCGGACCGATATCTGATATCAACATTGGTTCAGGACACCCCTATGCAGAACAAAAACTTCCACTGTAGAGGACGCTTTGTGTTAAATGTGACAAAGAAAATTAGCGTAACATTTAGTAAATTGTATCTAATTCTTAGTGAATTTATTTAACTTTTTACATAGTGCCAAGGGCCACATTTTAATTGCAAGTGAATTTAATACATATTTTGGCTGTTGGAAATATTGACCTAGTGTTAAGGTGCACATCACACATCAAACATGCATGCATTGATAATACCGAGCAGTGTTATTAAAGTCACTCTACTTTAGAATGCATATGGCGACTTATTTCCACTTCATTGCAAAATGCTAAAAAAGCAACAACAAAAAAGATGTGAGGGTAAAACAGAGACCAGATATAATATAAAATATGTCGTAACAATTGGAAATTCAAACACCTATTTTAACTATTGAAATTTATTTTGCTTGAATAACTGATTCATCAGATTACCGAATTGGAATAAATGAGGATAAACTTTTCACTTTTACTTTCTAAAAACATGTTAAACAATACCATGTTCTTGAAAAGTGGCGTCCAATGCAATGGACATTTTCTTTGCAAAACTCTGATAAAATAAATCAATCAAATGTCCACTGCAGAGGACACCGAACAGTGAAGAGTTACATTTCATGAGCAACCTGAAATATCTCCTCGTGCAAGTTATATATTAGTCAACAGATGCTTGAATTCCTGCATATTACATCGACAGTAACTGGATGCATGTACAGTGTCCAATATTTGACTGCCACTGCATATGGAAAAGTGATCATCTTGATTTAATAGCATCCTGAAACCGTGCTTGTAATGTGAAGATCCTTGTACCTCATCATAGTTAATGACAGTAGCTGGAATGTTTGGTCCAACAAGGCGTCTGCGGGCTGTTTTCCCCTCATTACTCAGCTTCTACGAGAGGATAGGGATGATGGAAGATGAACGCCCACAAAGACACACAAACTAACTGATGGAGAAGCGCAGAGATAAGCTGATGAATGTTATTTCCATGCATTGTTGTTACACTACATGGACACACAATGACTGATAATCAGGAAAGGGGAGGGCATGATGCTGGTACTGTACACCTAAAGGACGAGGATGTGTTACTGTGTCTTATTTCCTAGTTACAGTCAGGTATAACAGGAAGTTTTTTTTACAATAATAATATATTAGGAGTTTAACGGTATGACATCCTTCGGTACGTACCTCAGTATTAAGGTCACGGTTTGTCCAATATCAGTACAGTAAAGGTACAAGATACAAAATGAATCAGTGCATTCATTGCATGTTCTACCCGTGACTGCATGGGTTCTACTCCGGCTTCCTCCCACCTCCAAAGACATGCACCTGGGGATAGGTTGATTGGCAACACTAAATTGTCCCTAGTGTCTATCTGTGTTGGCCCTGTGATGAGATGGCGACTTGTCCAGGGTGTACCCCGCCTCCCACCCGAGTGCAGCTGAGATAGACGCCAGTACCCCCCGCGACCCCAAAAGGGACAAGCGGTAGAAAATGGATAATAATGACCTAGTGTTAATGTGCAAATTATTCAAATTCATTTTTGGTCTAAAAATTCTACAGAAAATACCACATAACAACAACGTGAAAAGGTTGTTTCAACATTTTTTGCAAATTTATTGAAGAAAAAAAAAAAAATAAATCACAAGTACGTAAGTATTTACAGCCTTTGCTCAATGATGCACCTTTGGCAGAAATTACAGCCTCTTTATGTAAAATGTTAATTAATGAATGCCAGGGCTCTTTGTATGAAATTTTACGGCACACATATTCCTAATCCATTTACCGCTCCGCCATTGATAGGAATATAATAACACATTTCCCCAATATTTTCCATTGTCAGGGATGGCACACGTGCAGGTGTCCTGGAATCGAATCCTGGCCGCAGATGGGCCATGAACACACGCAACTTTATGTTTTATATGATTTTTGCACTAATAAATAAATATTATTGAAAAATTTTTAGAGGACAAAACATGCATCAAATTCTATTCAACTTTGATTTAAAAAGTATAAAAATCGTCTCACATTAATTGTAGAACATTTTCTTATGGCGGGGGATCTTAAGATACAATTTTGCTCAGGGCAACAATTTAGTTAGGCGCGGCCCTGCCCCGCACACCTGCATCACGTTCAGCCGCTGCTTGTAATTAATTGCCATGTGAAAGCTTGACACAAGAAACACTTCCTGTCTCTTAACAATTATTGTGTGGGAATTTTGGCATGCTTCTACCAAAGTCTGCATGCCCAAAAATCTAAAACTGCTTTATTGAACTAACCCGGGGGTCGGCAACCTGCGGCTCTCGAGCCGCATACGGCTCTTTAGCGCCGCCCTAGTGGCTTCCTGGAGCTTTTTCAAAAATGTATGAAAATGGAAAAGATGGTGGAAAAAAATATAAATGTTGTTTTAATATTGTTTCTGTAAGACAGCAAACATGACACAGACCTTCCTAATAGTTAGAAATCACTCTGTTTATATTAAAGGCCTACTGAAACCCACTACTACCGACCATGCAGTCTGATAGTTTATATATCAATGATGAAATCTTAACATTGCAACACATGCCAATACGGCCGGGTTAACTTATAAAGTGCAATTTTAAATTTCCCGCTAAACTTCCGGTTGGAAACGTCTATGTATGATGACGTATGCGCGTGACGTCACGACGGCAACGGAAGTATTCGTACCCAATGTGTCACCATACAAACTGCTCTGTTTTCATCGAACAATTCCACAGTATTCTGGACATCTGTGTTGGTGAATCTTTTGCAATTTGTTTAATGGATAATGGAGACTGCAAATAAGAAAGTTGTAGGTGCGATCGGTGTATTAGCGGCGGACTACAGCAACACAATCAGGAGGTTGTGTTGTGTTTGAGCTGGATAGCAGACGCACTACCGTGAGTACAGTTTTGGCTTCCAAACATTTGATCGCTTGCCCGTACGTGCGTGTCGCTATGTGCATGTCACGTACGTAACTTTGGGGAAATATATGTTTCTTGCCGACTCTGATGGCGGCCGGGGTGTCGTCGAAAGCTACAACGCCCGCCGCCTCTCCGTAGTTAGTTTCAATTGTTAAGCTTCGCCAAGCTGGAAATTATTAACCGTGTATTTACATGTTCATGGTTTAATAGTATTGTTGATCTTCTGTCTATCCTTCCAGTCAGGGTTTTTTAAAATTTTGTTTCTATCTGCATTTGAGCCTGATGCTGTCACGTTAGCTCCGTAGCTAAGTTAGCTTCAATTGTTAAGCTTCGCCAAGCTGGAAATTATTAACCGTGTATTTACATGTTCATGGTTTAATAGTATTGTTGATCTTCTGTCTATCCTTCCAGTCAGGGTTTTTAAAAATTTTGTTTCTATCTGCATTTGAGCCCGATGCTATCACGTTAGCTCCGTAGCTAAAGTGCGTCAACGATGTATTGTCGTGGAGATAAAAGTCACTGTGAATGTCCATTTCGCATTCTCGACTCTCATTTTCAAGAGGATATAGTATCCGAGGTGGTTTAAAATACAAATCCGTGACCCACAATAGAAAAAGGAGAGTGTGTGGAATCCAATGAGACCTTGTACCTAAGTTACGGTCAGAGCGAAAAAAGATACACCCTGCACTGCCTCTCTAGTCCTTCACTCTAACGTTCCTCATCCACAAATCTTTCATCCTCGCTCAAATTAATGGGGTAATCGTGGCTTTCTCGGTCCGAATCTCTCTCGCTCCATTGTAAACAACGGGGAATTGTGAGGAATCCTTCCTCCTGTGACGTCACGCTACTTCCGGTATAGGCAAAGCTTTTTTTTATCAGCGACCAAAAGTTGCGAACTTTACTGTTGTCGTTCTATACTAAATCCTTTCAGCAAAAATATAGCAATGTCGCGAAATGATCAAGTATGACACATAGAATGGATCTGCTATGCCCGTTTAAATAAAAAAAATCCATTTCAGTAGGCCTTTAACCATGTTACACTGATGAGAGGATTTGACGAGAGCCGTTTTGTCCTACTAATTTCTGCGGTCCTTGAACACACCGTAGTTTTTTTACGTTAGTGATGGGATCGGCAGTTCTTTTGACTGTACTGAATCACTAGAATCAGTTCCTTAAAATGATTCGTTCAAAAAATTTGTTCACCGAATCCCCCCCCCCAAAAAAAAACCAAAAAAAATAGGAGGGGGAGGGGGGGGGGGGGGGTTGCGTAGTACAGTACAGTGCAGACATTCGCGGGAGAAGCAGCAAATAGGCGCCCACACAACACTACCGCCCCTCCCTGAATCACGTTCGCGAACGACACAACACTAAGGGGGCGCCCCTTAGTACAGTACGTAGTACAGTACAGTGCAGACATTCGCGGGTGAAGCAGCAAATAGGGTGAACGCGAGTCCCCCACGCACTGCGTAGGGACTTGCGTTAATCTAACAACAACAACAGTTGCAGTAGAAGGGATAATAATAATAATAATAATAACAATAATAATAATATGAATCAGAATTGATCCCCAAGGAGAAATGTATTTTTGTTACAATAACTGTGTAAATAATAGCCTAAGAGTGTGTACATACATTAGTTATTATTTTTATTTTAAATCTTCTCAAAACAGCCTGCCCTACACTTTACCCCCCGCCAGTAGACTGCTAGTAGACTAGTAGTCTACTCTCATAACTTTATGTGTTGAGATAACGGGGACGTGTGTTTGTTTTCATGTGGCTTGTTTTCATGGGATCGGCAGTTCTTTTGACTGTACTGAATCACTAGAATCAGTGACTGACACAGCACTACACTGTGGCCGCAGTTCAGTACGTGAACCGAATCACTTCTGCAGTTCTTTTGACTGTACGAATCACTAGAATCAGTGACTGACACAGCACCACACTGTGGCCGCAGTTCAGTACATGAACCGAATCACTTCTGCAGTCCTTTTGACTGTACGAATCACTAGAATCAGTGACTGACACAGCGCCACACTGTGGCCGCAGTTCAGTACGTGAACCGAATCACTTCTGCAGTTCTTTTGACTGTACGAATCACTAGAATCAGTGACTGACACAGCACCACACTGTGGCCGCAGTTCAGTACGTGAACCGAATCACTTCTGCAGTCCTTTTGACTGTACGAATCACTAGAATCAGTGACTGACACAGCGCCACACTGTGGCCGCAGTTCAGTACGTGAACCGAATCACTTCTGCAGTTCTTTTGACTGTACGAATCACTAGAATCAGTGACTGACACAGCACCACACTGTGGCCGCAGTTCAGTACGTGAACCGAATCACTTCTGCAGCAGCAGTACAGTTTAATTGCAAATCAGCATTATTATAATGATGATGATAGCTACTAAACAACATCAACAACAACAGTTGCAGTAGAATGGATAATAATAATAATAATAATAATAATAATAATAATAATAATAATAATATGAATCAGAATTGATCCCCAAGGAGAAATTTATTTTTGTTACAATAACTGTGTAAATAATAGCCTATGTATGTGTACATACATTAGTTATTATTTTTATTTTAAATCTTCTCAAAACAGCCTGCCCTACACTTTACCCCCCGCCCCCGCAGAGCAGAGAGCGAGATCGTTGTCGTTCACTAAGTGATTCATGTCGTTAATCCGCGGTGAACGAATCGTTCGCTCAGTCCCTCCCCCCGCCCTCTCATTGGCTGCGTCGTTCGCCGACGTCGAGGGTTCAGTGAGTCACAGAATGCGCCAGTTCCACTCATACCGGCATGGTCGTGGCGGAGCTCAACTGAACTGAGAAAGGAACGAATCAGTTCATGAAGTGATTCGGTTCAGTACAATCGCTCAAAAGATTCGTTCTTTTGAACGAATCGTTCGCGAACGACACAACACTATTTTACGTACACAACTTTCTTAGAAGCTGCCACAGTAAGACGTGTTTTATGCCACTCATTATTTGTCTCATTTTGTCCAACAAACGTTTCATGCTGTGTGTGAATGCACAAACGTGAGCTTTTTTGATGTTATTGACTTGTGTGGAGTGCTAATCAGGCATATTTGGTCACTGCATGACTGCAAGCTAATCAATGCTAACATGCTATTTAGGCTAGCTGTATGTACATATTGTATCATTATGCCTCGTTTGTAGGTATATTTGAGCTCATTTAATTTCCTTTACTTATGTCCTCACTGTATTTAATTTATATTTGCATGTCTCATGACACATTATCTGTATGTAATATTGGCTGCATGTCTGATAGTTGTTTGTGTGACATGTCATTATAGACCACAGCAAACATTACCTAGCTTGCCAAAGATAGTAATAAATCCATTAGAAGAAGACGGCCTGCTGTTTCCTTTAACTTAGACGAACACATCTATACCTTTGGCCATTCTAACCCTGAAATTTCCAGGAGTGATCTCACCCTCAGAGACGCTTCCGTTTTACTAAAATTTGCCAATGTTACAAAAATGTGTAGAATAAATATTACATTTCAACATTTCTATCAACAAAGATTTGCGTCAGCCTGTGAAACATAGTCATTTTGATAGTTAATAGCTAATTTAAACACATACACCATGTGTTGCCTTCACCATAAGAATTATATAAGGCTTTTAATTTTTTGCGGCTCCAGAATAATTTTTTTTGTGTATTTTTGGTTCAATATGGCTCTTTCAACATTTTGGTTTGCTGACCCCTGAACTAACCCAACCTTCTATCGACAAAACTGCATCTTACCGATTAAAAGAACACAAAATGTGACTTAAGTTGACTAAATGGATATGTTTCATGTCCCAGTAGCTGTTAAAAACTTCTGGTTAGTTGATATTAGTGACTTCTTATAGTGAGACGTACCCGTTCAAATGTTTGTACCTGTTGGTGGGCAAAAAGGGGAAGATCATCTTTACTTTGCAGTTTTTTCTCAATATCATGAAGAAGAGCTTCTTTGCTCTCACGAATGCTCTCAGTCGTCGGAAGACGCGTCTTCGGTACCTTCTTGTTCAACCTGGGAAGAGAAAATGAATGTTTTAGAACACAGCCTGGCCAGTCGTGCAATGAGATGTCAAGTACCCTAAAGGAGCTCCTCTGGGAAGGCCCATGGAGTTTGTGGGCTGAAACGAGGTCAGGGAAGGCAGGATGGAGCTCAGGAAAGCCACTGGGTTCTGGATGGGGCTTGGGGTGGAGCTGCTGGAGGTGGGTGAGGAGGCCTGGGGAGGCGATTGGGCCCTGAAGGTGTAGGCGCTGCTAAAGCCCGGCGTGGGTGAGGATACGAGTGACGGCGGACTGGTGGGGGATTGCAGCACTCTTGTGTGGAAGGTTCTAACCGGGGGAGAGAATGGCGGGAGCGTTGGCGAGCTGGCCGCCGTGGAGTTGAGCTCAGCTGCGAGCTCATGGAGAAGCGGGACAGGGGATTGTGTTGGCGAGAGACTCCTGACGGTCTGAGCAGTGATGAACTCTTTAGGGCGGGCGTAGTTGAAGGTCTGCGAGGTCGGGGTCAGGTTCATGAGAGAGGCGTGGGTGCTTCTCAGCAGGGCGGCTGGGGACACGATGTGCTGTTGGGAGGCCGGCGTTGGATCTCTTGAGCTCGGACTGGCGTTGGACGCCGGCTGGGGGAAGAATTGTGGGGTCGGTGCACTTCTGGCTAGAACCGCTGCAGACAGATTGAGATGGGAGGCGTGGATGGTGTTCATCTGGGTCAAAGGTGCTGCATTGACAGGTGGGGTTGCGCCTAAGCGTGGGATAGGTGGAGGGGACGTCACCAGGGAGGAGATGGATGGAGGTGCAGCAATGTTGATCGCAGGTGCAGGTGTAGATTTAGGTGTCATCTGCGAGGTGGTGTTACGATAGGGCGCATGGGAATCACGGTTTTCTCTGTGGGACCAGGGCGGACCCTCACAAGCTTCTGCTGGCTTAACCTGGAGTGAAGGCTGATTGTGGGTTTGAGTCGGGGGCTCGCCGTCCTGCTGCTGCTCCAGGAGAACTTGGTTGTGAAGGATCTGCAGCTGAGCAGGATCCCTGTCAGTCAAACAAAAGCAACGTTAGAGATGAGCTGCTTGGAGGCTATACATGGTGAGTCGTGCTTCTCCTGAGTTATAGCCGGTCAGTCCTGTAAAGCCTAAAAGGCGAGAGCCAAAATCAGCATGAGGATTCGTCTGCCCTTTTATGGACCACCAACAAGTTGGACACAAAAACAATACTGCATAATCACAAGACTCTTAGCATTCACTCCACATTAATCTTTTATTGAAAATCTATATTTATATGATAAATTTAGCACTACAGACAAAGCTGCCATAGTTTTGCTTTACTTAAAAAAAAAAAAAAAGTATAAAAGCAAATGACCAATATTCAATTATAGTATACGCAGAAATTAAAGCATTCAAGTCAACTTACAAATAGTAAACACCATCCTTTGTTTTGGAGAGCCTGAAAGTCCACATTTGAAGTCACTTTGTGAAAAGCATCTGATAGTCAAACTGAAGGAGGAGCTTTTATATTTGGAGATGTAGAGGGGAGGGAGGATCAAAATGTGAACTAAAGTTGGGATTTTAGGGGCAACAAACTTTCCTTAAAGGGGAACTGCTATGAAGATTATATTTAAAACACTTCTTTGTGGTGTAGACCAGTTGTTCTCAAACGTTTTTCACCAAGTACCACCTCAGAAAACACTTGGCTCACCAAGTACCACCATAATGACCAACATTGAAATACAATAGCTTAGTGGGCCTAAGTATTCATTAAAAACAAGGCAGAGGTTTTATTTAACATATATATGTAATATTTTTGGCCACTGTTACATTACACACTGTTTGAACAGTAACACCGAGACTGTGACAACATTACTGTATTTAATTAAGTGATTATTTGATGTAGATGGTGCCTGTGTACCACTAGTGGTACCCGTACCACAGTTTGAGAATCACTGGTGTAGATATTATGTATTGGATATGTTTTGGTGTATATTTTGCTCCACAATCACTTTTATAATCCATTTTTTTTAATCTGTCTGCAAGATGTTTCTGGAAGTGCTCCCAGATTGCCAATGAAACCACGGCCCACCCTTTCTAAAGTATCATCATTTATTCTTTGACAATGGACACTCTTACATGTATATCTATATTTTGTCGCCGCTATATTTTTTCCAGTCATGGTCGAAAATAAAGTCAAACATTATATAGATTCACTCAGAGAGTGCATAAAGATGTTTTGCTTTTCGCAACATTAATGTCGCAAGTCAGTGCTATTATGCGCATGCCAGTATTAAAGCTCCTCCCCCTCTGGGGGAAAGCTTTACTTAAAGGGGTCTTATTATAATTTTGATGCATGTGCATGTACGAGCCAGTCTGTCCCACAACAAGAGCATAGAAAAAGAAAGAACCTATTGACTACAATGTCAGACTACAATGGCGGACTTGCGCAAACCTCTTTGGGTAAAACCTTACCATATATGGAGATATCCACTGGTGTCACTATAGGGGAAAAACGTCACAAATTGAGCAAATTCCAAACGACTCTTTTCTAAGAAGTATGAAGGAAGGCTTATGCAGATGCCAAATACACAAAAACTGGAACCAATAGGGAGGAGAAGTTGGTTTTGCAAAGTAGGTGCAGTCCAGTATCAGACTTTTGTTCCAGTGGACATGGTTCAATTCCCAGCCAGGACGTGCAAGGTAAACATTTAAACTCTTACTGTATGTGCGATCCATGAATGGACCAATTCATTTTGACAGAGAGATATACAGTATCCATTGTGTGGCTCTTTCAGTCTCTCGATATCTCTGTGCAACCTGCTAATGACACTCTGTGACACGCTAAACTCAGCAGCCTCTTCCCTCTGAGAACATCCTGTTTGCAGCCTCACAATGGCAAAGTTCTGTAGATCAGTTGTTTGTGTCGTGTTGATGTATCCATCCATCCATTTTCTACCGCTTGTCCCGTTCGGGGTCGCGGGGGGTGCTGGAGTCTATCTCAGCTGCATTCGGGCGTAAGGCGGGGTACACCCTGGACAAGTCGCCACTTCATCGCAGGGTAACACAGATAGACAGACAACAGCCACACTCACATTCACACACTAGGGCCAATTTAGTGTTGCCAATCAACCTATCAAAAAGGTGCATGTCTTTGGAGGTGGGAGGAAGCCGGAGTACCCAGAGGGAACCCACGCAGTCACGGGGAGAACATGCTAACTCCACACAGAAAGATCCCGAGCCCGGGATTGAACTCAGGACCTTCATATTATGAGGCACATGCACTAACCCCTGTTACACCGTGACGTTGTGAAAATGCGAACAGCAATATATGGAGGTTAATTTTCATCTTTTTATCAAAGCATTCTTTGACACTGAATATTTTTATGCTTGAATTTCGTTAACTGAATTCCTTTTTTTGTTTTTTTTACATCAAATTATGCAGTTTTTTAAAATACAAATGGAAGAAGATTCATATGGCCCCATTTGTTGCAGTTTACCTTACACATGAAACATGACAGATTCCTCTCACGTGAGATCCATCCAGGAATGGGGCCATATAAATCCCTTCCCTACTGTCCTGTGTTTGAAAATTCCGGTTATAAAAAAAATTGTGCAGAAATATTTGTTGCTTTGAAACTCAAGACCCACTTTCAGTAAATTAAGACTGAATCAATCGACACTCAAGTCAACGGTGTCTCAGAACCAGCCAATGAGGTCTCATGTTTGCAGTAATGTGACACGGGTCTTGCAAAGCAGCAGCAAAGAAAGTGCTGCATAAACTGACACTTTTTTAGCACTGAATTATTTTGCACTGAGTTTTTATGAATTACATTTTAAAGCACTGGATGATAACAAACTGAATTTTTAAACACACATTTTGTTCAGCATAATTTGATGTAAAAAAAAAGGTGTTCACAAAAGTCAAATGCAAAAACTTCAGGTGCATTAATTGAGTGTCAAAAAAGAGCCTTGGTTATAAAGATGCAAATTAACCTCCATATATCGCATGTTGACGAATGTTGTTTAAATACCACTTCTAATTGAACCAGGAAATTGTATTGGTACATTCATGGATCACACACCTGTGGTAAAATGTTACTTTTTGAGCACCTTGACAGAGAACAGAAATGTATTCAAAAGTTTCTAGAATGTCAACTTAAGTTGATCTCTAAAGTTTAGCTTGTATTTTAGGTTAACCCGAAGGCCCAGTACCCTTGAAGGGGAACTGAACTTTTTAGGGGGAATTTTGTCTATTGTTCACAATCATGAGAGACAAGAACACATGTCATATTTTATTTTTATTTTTTTAGTATTCTAAAGATTTAAAAAATGCTTGCAAGATGCGTCTAACGGGTGTCCCATATGTAGCCTTTAAAGCTTTCTAAAACCACTTAAAAAACCCTACAACATTTTACGGATACACTGCAAGTATATAAATAATGCAGTAACAAACATGTTCATGATAATATGTAATATGTACATTAATTACCCTATTTTGGTAATTTTGAGCATTACCAAAACTTATTTCCTGGGTGCATTTCTGTGCCCATCGCAACACACTTCCTACCTCCATCAACGAATGTGTGTTACTACTTCCGGCAATAAATGCGTGTGTTTCAATCATGGTAGACTTGGTAACAGACAACTAAGACAACTTTTTTGGACAAATGAGGATTCACAACCTTATCCTTTTGAAGCTGAATATATGGTGGATGAACTGCTAGCTACAAGTGAGCACAGACACAGTGAGAAAGGTTAAAGCAGACAGAAGCCAAGAGAGTCAGGATCGGCGTGACTTGGTAACAGTGTAAATGTGGAACTTGCTAGGCCATATCGACATAAATGGAGTGCTTCTGCTGCACTGAGTGGTACACAATGTTATTATCGAAAGGCGTCTTGTATCTGACGAGGAGGGCACTGCTCAAAGAAACTGCATCAGAACGAAAGATGAACTGTTTGCGCTAACAAACCCTGCAGTGGTCGAAACGCTTTTTCACCTCCCCAAAATCAATTGGAAAGGTCTCCAGCCACCTTGACCAAGCAAACAACCGTCCATGGAGTAAGTCACTATAATATTGATCATTACACATGAAGCTTGTTAGTACAACTACAGTAAATACACTGTCGAGCTAGCTGTGTACAAACAAAACATAAAATGTGGGCTAATATTTTTTGTAATAGTAAACAATCAAATGTAAACAATCAAATGCAGATACTTTTTCTTATGCCTTCTCTCTCTCTCTCTCTCTCTCTCTCTCTCTCTCTCTCTCTCTCTCTCTCTCTATGTCCACTACTTGATGTCCATATCCTATCCCCCCCCTCCACACCCCTGAGTGTAAATTATGTAAATAATTCATTGTGATTATCTTGTGTGATGACTGTATTATGATGATAGTATATATGATAGTATATATCTGTATCATGAATCAATTTAAGTGGACCCCGACTTAAACAAGTTGAAAAACTTATTCGGGTGTTACCATTTAGTGGTCAATTGTACGGAATATGTACTTCACTGTGCAACCTACTAATAAAAGTCTCAATCAATCAATCAAACAGATACTGTATAGTGATTATTCATGTTTTTCAGTCAGTACAGATTGGTGTCCTATCACATTATTGTGCATTACGAACCCTAAAGCCATTCAGATGCAGAAGCTAGTTTACAGCGCGTCCCGTAGCATGCCGTCGCAAGGGGACGTGTTACAACGCTAGAAAAACAGGTCCTGAGTGTTTGCTCTTACAATAAAAATGTCGCTACAGTTTGGTTATTATACAGGCTACGGAACATCTAAGAAGTATTGGTGGTGGTTTTTGGATGCATTCTAGAGTGATTTAGAGGCAGAATGATTGCTCTCATTAGCAGCATTGCTAACCACATAGAACTATCTGATTATTAGAAGATAGAATGCAAAAACTAAACAAAAAACATATGTGTTCTTGTCTTTTATATGGATTGTGAAGGATAGGCTAAATTGAAAAAAAAGTACAGTTTCCCTTTAACATTCAACAAAAACAAAAGAACATGTTCTTGTCTTGATTGTTTTTATGTGCGCTACTTACAGTCTGGGTTTTGCCAGCACTGGTGGGGGTCCTTTGTCGAACAAGTCATCAGAAGTCTCTTCATCAGGTGGAGCAGACATGTCACTTTGCTCATTCTCCTCTTCTTCAGGGAGTCTGAAATGTACACGCAGACCGACTTTGGAGCTAGAACGTAACTCTTTGGGGTTTGTAAAGACGCCCGACTTCAGGCAGGAGTTTGGAGGCGGGTCGGGGAGGGGCAACGTAACAAAGGTTTCAGGACTGTTTAGAGGTGCTTTGAGATTGGGGCTTGTGTCAGGTGCAGGTCTGGACACCTCCTGATTAACCATAGGTATGGAAGTGAAGGGTTTGGGCTGTCTTGGACTCTGTGGTGCCTCCTGGTGGAAGCCGAACGGGTCTAAGTTAGGGGTACTAACGCTGCGAGCGTTGAGACTGTTGGGATCCAAACCAGGCAGGCTGGCACAAGAAGGGTCTGGACGCAGCATACTGGAGCTGTTGGGTTGCAGACGAAGTGTGCTGGTGTTTAACGGATCCAGACGTAAAGTGCTGTTGACAAGTGGATCCAGGCGGATGGTGCTGGAGTGAGGCTTGATGTTATTAGTCAAAATAAGGTCTGTGTGAGGTTTTACAGGCGGGGAGGTGAGATCTGATGCGGGAGGTTCTTGGACTCGACTGGGCTCCACAGTTAAAGTGCAAAAAGGCTGAATTGCATGGTTGTTACCACCATTTCCTACAAGAGATGGCATCCATTCAGTGTTCTGATTTGTGACAGAAATACAACAGAAATATTACCTTTGATCTTCAACTCTGCGTCACTGGACGTTATTCCATAGCAGTTGCTGGCCGTGCACTTAAACATCCCCGTATCCTCAGATAACACCTCAGCAATGACCAACGTACATATTTCTTCTGGAGAAACGAAAACGATACTCACATGATCAAATTGTTCTTAGAAATGTCGAAAGTCTCAACGAAGAGACACATGACTTGTGTTTCAAAAAGCACAGCTGAAATGGTTTTTTTGTATGTGCGGCTGAATCTATTTGAAGCTAAGGCAGGTTGGAAAGAACTGCTATGGAGGTTTACCACAGGACGAGAGACAACCTTATAAGGAGCAGAGCAAAGCAGCCCTGACTTGTTGTGTACAGAAGAAGAGCAGAAGCCTCGGAGGACTAAACACTTCACAGCAGTATGTACGCACACATAATCACACATACACAGGCAACATTAATGTTTTTCACAATATCTACCTGGTTCGGCTGGAGATCTGGGCTCTGGGGGTGAAAAAAGCATCAATGTTATGACAACTCACTTTAAAGCAACAGTAAAAGAAAAAATAACAAATGTATTATAATATTTTAATGTTATTATTGATAATATAATTGTGTTATATTGATATATTTATTCATTATATTGTTGTATTATTTTAATATAATTAATTGTATTATTATTTATTATACTATTCCATCCATCCATCCATTTTCTACCGCTTATGCCCTTCGGGGTCGCAGGGGGCGCTGGAGCCTATCTCAGCTACAATCGGGCGGAAGGCGGGGTACACCATTACATTAGTTTAATATTATTCATAACATCATTTTATTATTTTGATATTATTAAATCAATCAATCAATCAATCCTTTTATTGTCATTGTCACAATAACATCAGTTACACAAATAATACATGAACCCACGCATCGCAACGGTAATACAATAGATCTAGAGCTTGTCAGGGGTGTCACCACCTCCAAAGTTATGAAACTTCCATATACTAAAGTAATGTCCGATCATTACCTTATAAAATTTGAAGTTTTGACTCATTGTCAACAAGCTAATAATAATAATAACTGCTATAGCGGCCGCAACATTAATGCTGCCACAACGATGACTCTTGCTGACCTACTGCCTTCGGTAATGGCACCATTCCCAAATTATGTCGGCTCTATTGATAACCTCACTAACAACTTTGACGATGCCTTGCGCGAAATTATTGATAGTATAGCACCGCTAAAGCAAAAAAGGCCCCCTAAAAGGCGCACCCCATGGTTTACAGAAGAAATTAGAGCTCATAAATTATCATGTAGAAAACTGGAACGCAAATGGCGCGCGACTAAACTTGAGGTTTTCCATCAAGCATGGAGTGATAGTTTAATAACTTATAAACGCATGCTTACCTTAGCTAAAGCTAAATACTACTCAAATCTCATCCGCCTCAACAAAAACGATCCTAAATTTCTGTTTAGTACAGTAGCATCGCTAACCCAACAAGGGACTCCTCCCAGTAGCTCCACCCACTCGGCAGATGATTTTATGAATTTTCTTTAATAAGAAAATTGAACTCATTAGAAAGGAGATTAAAGACAACGCATCCCAGCTACAACTGGGTTCTATTAACACAAATACGACTGTATATACGACGGATACCGCCCTCCAAAATAGTTTCTCTCTCTTTGATGAAATAACATTGGAGGAATTGTCAAAATGTGTAAATGGGACAAAACAAACAACATGTTTACTTGACCCAATTCCTGGGAAACTTATCAAGGAGCTTTTTGTATTATTAGGTCCATCAGTGTTAAATATGATAAACTTATCACTTTCCTCTGGCACTGTTCCCCTAGCATTCAAAAAAGCGGTTATTCATCCTCTACTCAAAAGACCTAACCTCGATCCTGATCTCCTGGTAAACTACCGGCCGGTGTCTCACCTTCCGTTTATCTCGAAAATCCTCGAAAAAATTGTAGCACAGCAGCTAAATGAACACTTAGTGACTAACAATCTCTGTGAACCTTTTCAATCCGGTTTCAGGGCAAATCACTCTACGGAGACAGCCCTCGCAAAAATGACTAATGATCTATTGCTAACGATGGATTCTGATGCGTCATCTATGTTGCTGCTTCTTGATCTTAGCGCCGCTTTCGATACCGTCGATCATAATATTTTATTAGAGCGTATCAAAACACGTATTGGTATGTCAGACTTAGCCTTGTCTTGGTTTAACTCTTATCTTACTGACAGGATGCAGTGCGTCTCCCATAACAATGTGACCTCGGACTATGTCAAGGTAACGTGCGGAGTTCCCCAGGGTTCGGTTCTTGGCCCTGCACTCTTTAGTAATTACATGCTGCCGCTGGGTGACATCATACGCAAGTACGGTGTTAGCTTTCACTGTTATGCTGATGACACTCAACTCTACATGCCCCTAAAGCTGACCAACACGCCGGATTGTAGTCAGCTGGAGGCGTGTCTTAATGAAATTAAACAATGGATGTCCCCTAACTTTTTGCAACTCAACGCTAAGAAAACGGAAATGCTGATTATCGGTCTTGCTAGACACCAACATCTATTTAATAATACCACCTTAACATTTGACAACCAAACAATTACACAAGGCGACTCGGTAAAGAATCTGGGTATTATCTTCGACCCAACTCTCTCGTTTGAGTCACATATTAAGAGTGTTACTAAAACGGCCTTCTTTCATCTCCGTAATATCGCTAAAATTCGTTCCATGTTGTCCACTAGCGACGCTGAGATCATTATTCATGCGTTCGTTACGTCTCGTCTCGATTACTGTAACGTATTATTTTCGGGTCTCCCTATGTCTAGCATTAAAAGATTACAGTTGGTACAAAATGCGGCTGCAAGGCTTTTGACAAAAACAAGAAAGTTTGATCATATTACGCCTATACTGGCTCACCTGCACTGGCTTCCTGTGCACTTAAGATGCGACTTTAAGGTTTTACTACTTACGTATAAAATACTACACGGTTTAGCTCCAGCCTATCTCGCCGATTGTATTGTACCATATGTCCCGACAAGAAATCTGCGTTCAAAGAACTCCGGCTTATTAGTGATTCCCAGAGCCAAAAAAAAGTCTGCGGGCTCCAATACTCTGGAATGCCCTCCCGGTAACAGTTAGAGATGCTACCTCAGTAGAAGCATTTAAGTCCCATCTTAAAACTAATTTGTATAATCTAGCCTTTAAATAGACCCCCCTTTTTTAGACCAGTTGATCTGCCGTTTCTTTTCTTCTCTCCTCTTCTCCCCTGTCCCTTGCGAGGGGGAGTTGCATAGGTCCGGTGGCCATGGATGAAGTGCTGGCTGTCCAGAGTCGGGACCCCGGGTGGACCACTAGCCTGTGCATCGGTTGGGGACACCTCTGCGCTGCTGACCCGTCTCCGCTCGGGATGGTTTCCTGTTGGCCCCGCTGTGGACTGGACTCCCGCTGATGTGTTGGATCCACTGTGGACTGGACTTTCACAATGTTATGTCAGACCCACTCGACATCCATTGCTTTCGGTCTCCCCTAGAGGGGTTGGGGTTACCCACATATGCGGTCCTCTCCAAGGTTTCTCATAGTCATTCACCGATGTCCCACTGGGGTGAGTTTTTCCTTGCCCGTATGTGGGCTCTGTACCGAGGATGTCGTTGTGGCTTGTACAGCCCTTTGAGACACTTGTGATTTAGGGCTATATAAATAAACATTGATTGATTGATTGAGTTATACGTATCAAAGAAATGTTGTTAGAGCATCGCAGAGCGAGCCGCATAGAAAAGTGCAGAGATGTGCAGTTCACTTTAGCTTAATAGTCTTCTGGTACATTCACAGGCCGTACGATAACAGTAGTTTTCCGTAGCGTTATGGCAGGACAGAAGAAAGGGGTCTGGGGGAAGCAGTCAGATGTTTGAAGAGTGTTATGTCGTTACTGCAGCAATGCAATGTCAAGGGCACAGTTATTGAGGTGGTGAGGAGTGAGGTGTTCCGATGGACGGGGGCAGAAAAGGGGCAGGCTGTTCATTTAGCAATCTCACAGCCTGAGGATACAGACTGTGAGACATTCTGGTGGAAGAGATCTGTACCTTCTTCTAGAGCTGGGGTGTCAAACTAATTTTAGCTCAGGGGCCGCATGGAGGAAAATCTATTCCCACGTGAGCGGAACAGGTAAAATCATAGCATAATAACTTAAAAATACAACTATGACAACTTTGGATTGTTTTCTTTGTTTTACTTCGGCCCAAAATAGAACAAGCACATTCTGAAAATGTACATATCACAAATAATCCTCTTGAAAAAAACACTTCAAGTTAATTGAAAATTCTGCAGTTTCAAAAACACTATGAAGAACACAATGGATTTAGACTTAATCTCAGTGTATCTACAAAGCAATTAAATTTAAATCCCAGCTCATTTTGGATTGAACAAAATACAAAATCAAGCATAAATGAAAACTCTTCTATGTATCAACTACCTCTTTTGTCATTTTCACTGTTTACTTTCTTTAAAATTGCACAGAAGACAAATCATTTTCACAGAACTATAGCATTTTAAGTGGGGTTACCAATTGTTTATTTTACTCCTGTTTGTTTTACATTGGGTCGAGGGGGAGGAGTCACAGCCCCGCTTTACCATGTACCTCTTGCTTGGTATACTTGCTTGCCCTGGAAAAACTATTTGCTTGCCTAAGAGAATTGCTAATATGACATCCAGTGGACACATTTAGAACAGCAGTTTCTTTCATTTAAAAGTGCAGCTCAATCTTACACATAGCAAACTCATCTCGCGGACTGAATGGAAACTGTTCGCGGGCCTGGTCCTGATCTAGAGGGTACCAGGTGGAATAGGTCATGTGCAGGGTGATTATGTCCCTCAGAATGTTGTGTACTCGTATTAGGCAGCGAGAAATATACATGGCACTCATCTCTGGGAGTGTTGTCCCGGTAACATTCCCCGCTGCTTTAACCACTTGCTGGTTATATTATTTTAATATTATTTGTCATAATATTATTTTATTTTAATATCACTATATTTTTTTGTTTTAATATCATTAATCACAAAATAATTGTATTACCCTATAATCATAATTTCTTTGTTTTAATATTATTTATAATATAATTTTATTATTATTATATACTCTTTTTTTATTGTAACAAATATATATTTTATTAAAGATATTGTATTTATTTTATTATATAAAACGCACCCTGAAATGTGAAAGTCATTCAAACATACTTTTGGTGCTACAGTAGAGGAAAAAATAACAAATGTATTATATTATTTTATCATTATTATTCATAACTTCAATTTATTATTTAATATAATGATTTATTTGATTATTTTATCATTATAATATTATTATTCATAGTATAATTTTATTATTCTAATATCATTATTTATTGCATGATTTTATTATTTTAATATCATCATTTGTATTATCATTTTAATATATCCATCCATCCATTTTCTATCGCTTGTCACTTTCGGGATTGCGGGCGCTGGAGCCTATAATCTTATTGTTTTATTATCATTTTATTATTTGAATATAGGCTCCAGCGCCCCCCGCGACCCCGAAGGGAATAAGCGGTAGGAAATGGATGGATGAATGGATGAATATTATTATTCATTATACACATTTTTTATTTGTTATATACATGTACTAGTTTACTATAATTATATGATTTTAATATTATTATTCATAATATTATTTTGATATAATATTTTAACCCATTACTTTATTATTTTAATATCCTTATTTATAATATTATTTTGACCATTGATCATTATATTATTATTATTCATTTTATTATTTAATCTTGAATAACAACGTAAATGATAAACATTTTTTTATTTTTTGCGTATAATTCCTAATTAGGTATTTGTTTTGGATATGTGTATATAAAGTAATGATATAAAATCAATTGTACAATAGCTCACACCCAGTGGCGTGCCGTCACTAGAGGCAGGGGAGGCACGGCCTCACCTGCCATCATGGAAAGAAAAAAAAAAGTAAAAAGAAAAAAATAATAATTAAATTGTTATGTGTATCCAGTGATTATACTAAAGTTATTTTCCATTTAACTTCACCAGTTTTAGATTATCTTTATTTTTATTTTCACATTTGCCGTTCAAATACTGAGAAGAGACGGTGCGGTGATCAGCAGCCAGTTGAGGCACGTCACTGATTTGTGCCTCAACATGGATTGTGCATGACTCGGCTAACTGCCGGCCTGCTGTGCAGTGAGACCGTATTGCTATATGAATTATATTATACATTTCCATAGTTTAGTTAGCTGAGGTATATAATGTACAGTGTATTTTGTGAACAACTGTATGTGTGTAACGTATTTATTGTGCTGAGCGATCATAAAACTGGAGGCTCGCATCATAACCCCGCCTCCTGGTGCCAAGCAACTCCGCCGCAGAATGCACCGCCCGACGGGAGCGTCGCGGCCACACCAACCAAAGCCCACACCCAAACCCTCCACGTGCAAGACCGAATCCACCCAAAAAAAGTCACTTAACAAGAAGCCAAAAAGTGCAAAAACAACAATGCTCGCGCTGCAGGAGCCGCGAACGACCCCAGGGACACAACATTAGGTACACCTGCACTGCAGGTTCATATGTTTGTAAATCTGACTGTGATGATGCAGTCGTGCCTCACCAGACATTAACCTCACCGCACGCCACTGCTCACGCCAGTTTTTAAAAATACAGGCGTCCCTCACCACATCGAGTTTCAAAGTCTGTGTTTTAATTATTTAAAAAAAAAATTAAGTATTCTCTAAGCATAAACATAACTAAAAGAACTAAACATATCAATACTACAGTATTAATGGCCACTAGATGAGACAAACCAATCAGAGCGCTCTGTTCAGTATCATGGCCACTGATTGGCTCAGCCTCAGGCAGCATTACTATATTGAATTAAACGGGTGTAAAGTTGACTAAAGGGTGTTATTTCATATCTAGAGGGCTCTCATAATGTTAAAAACTGCATTTAGAAGGTCATAAACACTCCAGTTATACAAATATTCAATTTAGGATAATAATTCCTACTCAGTGGAAATTAATTTAACAATTGACAAATTATCAGCCATATACGGAAGTGTTACTGGAGTTTTCTTTTCTGTTCTATAATAAGTTTAGATTAGTTTACAACACAATGTGTAGTATACAATAAAGTAAAATAGGAATAAATAAAATCTAATAAGTGAGAATAATAAACAGCTATGAAAATACAATTAAATAATAATAATAAAGAGGATACTGTCATAATATGTAATTCCTATCTAGCCTTATTGTAATGAATAATAAACACTCATTAAGTACGGAGTCATTAAAAGTGCTATTCTTCAGAAAGGTAACCTCACTGACTTATGATATGATTTTTTTAAAAGGTACTAGCAATAAATTGTCTAATGTTTACAGTCCATCCTTACTTTTCTGCAGGATCCTGAAGTCAGGAGAGTCCTCAATGAGTTTTGCTTTTTTGTACCAGTCCACTCTGGGTGATGGCACTCCCTTCACACGGCACTCTAGCACCACCAGCTGCCCTTCTGACGCCACCAGGTCCTGCAGTCTCTAGTGGGGGTCAGGACAATTTTTGTTTAAAATTGCCAATAGTAAACACACAATACAGTGATCATACCTTTGTGAAAACAGGAGCAGCCATGACGTGTTGTTCGTTTAACTCTTGCAGACTGGACGTTTGACTCTGGAAGCACAACACAAGAAAATGTTTGAGGGAGAAAGAATAGCAAACTAATCCTGATCGGTCATCAAGTGTCCACCTCAGGTTGGGACGCTTGTGTTGGAGCTGCGTGAGGCGGCAGCACAGATGAGAGCACAGGCTCGAAAGGCTGCGGTGATTCTGTGGTCTGCACTGGCTGTGTTATGGATGTGAGAGACGTAGTAGCCCCTGACTGCAGCTGGCCCTCTGTGAGGTCTGCTGGCGGTGATGTAGCAAACACTTGCACAGGTAATATTATTGTGTCACCCGCTTCTGGATTCGCTTCTGCGCCTGGAGGGGAGGTGGCTGCCGTCTGAACCGGGACTGGGACAGAGCTGAGCTCCTCCAATGGCTCCTCAGCTGCTTCTGGGGTTTGATGTGCTAAAGACTTTGTGAGTTCTGTGGAACTTTGGCTTGGTGATGGAGTCGACTTTGGGTGTTTCTTCTGCAGGCTTTTAAAATCAAATAAGGTAAAGAAAAGGTCATCATTAACAATAGTGAGTACTTTTAAGATGTGATTGTACTTACTGGGCTAGATTCTCTGATTGCTGTTCCCCATCAGATTCTGAAGAAGACACACCTGCAGAATTAAGTGTTTTTACACGATCAGTACAGAACAGCCATAGAAGAAAGATACTAGTCCCAGGAAATACCTTCAATGTAGATCTCAGCTGACGTGGAGTCGGTCCCGTAGAAGTTGGACGCAAAGCAGGAGTAACGTCCGGTGTCTTCCTCAAAAGCCTCTGTGATGATCAGAGAGTGAAGCTCGCCATTGTTGAGGATCTGAATGTCAGGGCTGTTCTCCAACTCCTTGCCCTCACAGAACCACCTGTGATTCAGCAAAACATCTGCACTCACTGGTCACTATATTGGGAACGTTTGCACAATCACATGAGATACATTATACTCGCTGTGTTTAAAAACAAAATATTTTACAAACAAAATAATGCTCAGTTTGGAGGTATTCATTGAACAATCTGTGTATTTTGTGGATGTAAAATGGATAAATAGTAGAAAACTATTTCACAGATTATTGAAAAAGGACAATGTTACAGGCACTTTCCTATTTACCCTTGTGAATGATATACCCGCTGTGTTTTTACCAAAAACTACCCGGGTAATTAAAGTTCCACCAAGAACTAATTTTGGTCTCTAGATGCTAGGTGGTACTTAAGAAAGAGGAAGTTAATTTCAGCCGCTTGTACCCGTGATCTTGTCCTTTTGGTCATAACCCAAAGCTCATGACCATAGGTGAGGATGGGAACGTAGATCGACCGGTAAATTGAGTTGTGTATTTATATTACATGCAATTTCACAACAAACAGGAAGAAAAACAATAAGAACTTTTATTTTTTCATTTAAATTTTTTTTTTCCAAGATGGCACCGCTGTAGTGGCTGCTCGTGGCAGGACTCTGTGCTCTTGTATCATCCTCTTGTGTTCCTGATGTTTCCCTCTTGTTTTCATGTGTTGTTTTTTTTGCCTTTTGGTTCGGGACCCTTTGAGACTGTGTAACAAGGGGTGGCACTTTGGTGAGTTCTGCTGTGCTTTTTTGTGAACTTCTGGATCTGCCTCACGGGAGCCTTTTGGCCATGGAGACCAGCTGCTGGGTCTCTGCCACACCAGAGTCTGTTTGGAGATACTGGAGGAGATGCGGATGAAGAGACAGGGCATGCGGAGCTAGCGCCGAGCGCTGGGACGGACAAGCTTCACAGTGTCTTGGCTGAATGAGCATGTATCGGACACCTCGGTCTCCTTAGACGCATCCTCGCTCATCCATGCAGACTGGACACTGGCCGAGAGTTAGTGGGCGGTTGTGGGTGGAGTCGGCTCTCTTGGTTGCTTTGTTGGGTCTGCTCCTGTCTCTGGCCATGCTCCCCCCACCCCAGCAGACGATGGCATGGAGCACAGCAGAGGCCACCACAGTGTTTATGGGTGTTAAAATTATGTTTTTGTTTGGTTGCTTGTGTATGCATGGTGCAATCGTGTGTGTGCAATATATATTATTGGTTGATAATTTTTTGTTTTTTTGTTGTTTTACTTTTGTAGCTGTATGTAGAAATGGCACTGCTGGAGTGGAAGCTGGTTGCATCAGCTCTGCTCTTTTAATGTCTTTAATGTCGTTTGTGTTCTTTGATATTTCCCTCTTACACACATGTTTATGTGTGCTATGGCTATGAGGGTTTTTTCTCTCCTTGGCCTCAGTCTGGAGCCCCTCTTCAGGGGCCCAGGCTTGGACAGCGTTTACCTGTTTCTCACCTTTTTTGTAAGGGTGCCGGAAGTTGGCAGACCCGTCAGCGATCCTGTTCTGTCTCCCTGTAATGTTTGTCTGATCTTGAATGGGATTGTGCTGAAAATCTTAATTTCCCCCACAGGGATTAATAACATACTTCTGATTGTGATTCTGACCTCCAGGAACTTTTGTGGGGCATCTATGTGCTGAAGAAGGCCGATTAGTGGGGCACAGGGACTTGCTGTGTTTTTACCCAGCCATAAATTAAAAATAGTATGTAGATTAATGCTGTTTATTAATCTATTATTTATTATTAAAAGATGGCATTTTAAATGCCCAAAAATAAAATTATGAAATCCTTAGTCCCGTAGTTGTGCCATTCATCCACGACCATCACCTCATGTTGCAGCATGATAATGCACTGCCCCATGTTGCAAGGATCTGTACATAATTCCTGGAGAGATCCCAGTGCCTGCATGGTCAAAATACTCAGCGGAAGGCCAGCACCTCCCTATATGCAGATGATGCATTGTGCATAGGGCTCTGCGATCCGTGTGAGGCCTTTTTTGCGTGTAGAAGCGCATGTGAAATATCAATTAATGATTGCGCTTCATATGAAATTTTACCTCAAACAGAATCCTAGCCGCTGTTTTTACAGTTTAATGTTGTTTATTAAATTATTCTTTTGTTAAAATATGGCCTTTTAAATTAAAGTGATAAAATGATGAGATCTTGATGCATATTGTTGTGCCATTCATCCACGACCATCAACTGATATGTGGCAGTGTAACATTGCACATCCCCATGTTGCAAGGATCTGTACATAATTCCTGGATGCTGAAAACATTCATTAATCAATGAATGAATGTTTTCAATATGAAATTTTACCACAAGCGTATTCCTAGCAGCCTCCTGCTCTGTCACTGATCTAAGGAAACATTTCCCCATGTAGTACCACTGGCTCTCGCTGTGCACAGTTTTATTGAAAGGCAATGGTACTGGGTTCAAAACCTGGTCAGAGTTGAGTTATGAAGATTTTTTTTATGTTTTAACTACAGTACTGTATGTTAAAATTGTTATTTTGCGCTACAAATAATTATTCAAAAAATGTTTTTTCATGAACTTGTTTTAATAGAAAACATGCAACATATTCGGTTTCTTTTTTAAAGTATAAAAAATGTGGGCCTCCAAATACAGTGTCCCGCAAGTATTAAAAGGACTTCACTTTTTCCACATTTCGTTATGTAACAGCCTTATTATTCCAAAATGGAACACATTCTTTTTTTGTCCTCTAAATTAGGGGTGGGCAATTCATTTTTACCGGGGGCCGCATGAGCAACCCGAGCACTGCTGGAGGGCCACACCGACAATATTTCAATTAAATTTTGCTTAAATTATTTTTGATATACCGTAAGATAGATAATAATAATAATAATAATATTTTCATTTAACCTAACTTATCTTTATACAAAAGCAGATGGCTTTTGATGGTTTTATTTTTAACACTTTCTTACACAACACTTCCTGATGTATATTACAATACAAAAATTTCAATTTCTGTCACTTTATCCTGCCGCCTCTTTGTTGTGAACGTAGCACGCCTGTAAGGTGATTGGCGAAGAAGGAGGAAGCGTTGCTGTTGCGGAAATGAGGAGTGAGGATAAACGTGCGTGTGGAAAGAACAAGATAAGTTGAGCTGTGTTAGTATAGGTTGCTCAATAAAAGTTTAAAAAGAGCATCAGACTTGGTGTGCACTTCTTCTGGACGTTACAATTGATGTCAGAAGTGGGATGAAATGCCTCCCAGTTCGCCTTGCCATCAAACCTGGGAGTCTTCAGTGAGGGCGGAATTCTCCCATGGCAAGCAACATGCACTGCACCTGTAGACACTGCCTCTCTCTCTCTCTCTCTCTCTCTCTCTCTCTCTCTCTCTCTCTCTCTCTCTCTCTCTCTCTCTCTCTCTCTCTCTCTCTCTCTCTCTCTCTCTCTCTCTCTCTCTCTCTCTCTCTCTCTCCTCACGTGGCACGTACCTCCCGATGACGTAGCCGGCTGTATATTACAATACAAAAATTTCAATTTCTGTCACTTTATCCTGCCGCCTCTTTGTTGTGAACGTAGCACGCCTGTAAGGTGATTGGCGAAGAAGGAGGAAGCGTTGCTGTTGCGGAAATGAGGAGTGAGGATAAACGTGCGTGTGGAAAGAACAAGATAAGTTGAGCTGTGTTAGTATAGGTTGCTCAATAAAAGTTTAAAAAGAGCATCAGACTTGGTGTGCACTTCTTCTGGACGCTACAATTGATGTCAGAAGTGGGATGAAATGCCTCCCAGTTCGCCTTGCCATCAAACCTGGGAGTCTTCAGTGAGGGCGGAATTCTCCCATGGCAAGCAACATGCACTGCACCTGTAGACACTGCCTCTCTCTCTCTCTCTCTCTCTCTCTCTCTCTCTCTCTCTCTCTCTCTCTCTCTCTCTCTCTCTCTCTCTCTCTCTCTCTCTCTCTCTCTCTCTCTCTCTCTCTCTCTCTCTCTCTCTCTCTCTCTCCTCACGTGGCACGTACCTCCCGATGACGTAGCCGGCTGAGCACACAAACAGCGCAGTATGCGCAAAGTTTTACTTCTGCCACCAATTGTAGCGTCCAAAAGAAGTGCACACCAAGTCTGACGCTCTTTTTAAACTTTTATTGAGCAAGCTATACTAACACAGCTCAACTTATCTCGTTCCTTCCACACGCACGTCTATCCTCGCTCGTCATTTACGCAACTCAAGAACACAACATCAACTTCAGGAGGTCGTTACACTATATTCTTTAAACACAGCAACCTGTGTACCACAAATAAGCACACGGCTTTACCTTTACTTGGCAGTCCATGTCTTGTTGAAAACACGCCATTCGTCATCAACTTTTCTTTTTTTAGCGTCTCGGGGATAACCGGGCATCACTTGTCGCTATGCGCCTTCACTCACAGGACGCCCATAAATAACACTTTTCAGAATAAAAGCAGCACAGTTGTATTGCACGCACGACATAGATGTTTTTTTAAATTTATTTTGTAATTTGTGATTGCTGCTGCGCGCACGAGCATACGTCCACACAGAAGTAATACAAATAATGCTTTTCAAAACAAAAGCAGCACCGTTGTATTGCACACTCGAAATAGATACTTTTTAAAATGTATTTTGTAATTTATGATTGGCCTCACGCGGGCCAGACAGGGACGTACAAAGGGCCGGATGCGGCCCGGGGGCCGCAGAATGCCCAGGTCTGCTCTAAATTCTACACACTAATGTGAAAATGTTTTTTTTTTACATTTTGCAAATTTATTAAAAAACAAAAGAATCACACATTTCTTGATGCACCTTTGGCAGCAATTACAGCCTCAAGTATTTTTGAGTACAATACCACAAACTTGGCACACCTATCTTTGGGCAGTTATGCTCATTCCTCTTTGCAGCACCTCTCAAGCGCCATCAGGTTGTATGAAAAGTGTTAATTTTCATCAAAAATGTCTCTACATTGCAGCGTTCATCTTTTCCTCAATCCTGACTCATCTACAAGTTCCTGTCGCTGTAAAACATCCCCACAGCATGATGCTGCCACCACCATCGGCCTGGTGATGAGTGGTGCCTGGTTTCCTCCAAACATGACACCTGGCATTCACGCCAAAGAGTTCAATCTTTGTCTCATCGAACCAGATCATTTTGTTTCTCATGGTCTGAGAGTCTTTCAGGTGCATTTGGGCAAATTTTCTACTCACAAATGGGTCCCGTCTGGCCACTCCATAAAGGCCTGATTGGTGGATAGCTGCAGAGATGGTTGTCCTTCTGGAAGGTTCTCCTCTCTCCAAAGAGGAATGTTGTAGCTCTGACAGAGTGACCATCAAGTTCTTGGTCACCTCCCTGACTAGACTAAGATGAATGCAGTAATGTACGGAGACATCCTGGATGAAAACCAACGCTTCCCATACAACATGACGGAGCTTGAGAGGTGCTGCAAGAAGGGTTGGGCGAAACTGCCCAAAGATAGGTGTGCCAAGCTTGTGGCATTGTATTCAAAAAGACTTGAGGCTGTAATTGCTGCCAGAGGTGCATCAACAAAGTATTGAGCCAATGATGTGAACACTTATGTACATGTGTTTTGTTGGTAAATTTGCAAAATTAAAAAAAAAAACATTTTCCCATTGTCATTACGGGGTATTGTGTGTAGAATCTTGAGGACAAAATGAATTTATTCCATAAGACTGTAACATAACAAAATATGGAAAAAGTGAAGCGCTGTGAATCATTTCCGTATGCAGTGTCAAATTGAACTCAACCAAGGATGCCTCTGCTCAGCGGCCATGTCACCCGTGGTCACACCAGATACTAACTTGATTTTGTTAACCTCATTTTCTTGACTCAGTGTGGTAGAAAGATAATTTCCCATATTTTCAAATCGAAATATTGACGGGTATTCATGTCAGTCAGCCAAGTGAAACACTACACTAACAGTGACTTCAATAATGTTTTAATACCTGAAATGTGGCCTGCATAAAACAATATTTTCACGTTTCATAGCGCTCTGTACCCTTGTCTTATGTATATGAATCTGCACATTCTGTAAGTGACAATGTGTACTTCAACAATTTTTTCATTCATTCCCCTCAGACTATTTTCTTCATGTCAACTTTCTGCCAGTGTTTCTATGAAGCTGCAGTCTTGCAGTTTCCCTGAGAGCATGTTTGGCTGAGTTACAAGTCCATGTAAACATTTCAATGAGCGAGCGCTTTCCCTTTCGCCTGTAAAAGACACCAGTGAGCTTTACCAGTTTACACGTTGTCCAAGCCTACTGTCAACCTTGAACACAGCACCACTAATTGCACCTTTCGACTTTGAAAGCACTATTAGATTTATGTATCGGTATCGAGAACAGAATCGGCTTTATTGGCACACAAGGAATTTGACTTGGTTGGCTGTGCTCTCTTGTTCAATGTAAAAAATAAATACTAACATCCATCCATCTATTCTCTACCGCTTGTCCTTTTCGGGGTCGGGGGGGTTGCTGGAGCCTATCTCAGCTGCATTCTACAATCAGCTAAAAATACAAACAAGTGCTTAAATTACTAATATGTGCAAGGCTTATGAGTAATAGTGCAGTGATGAATAGAGCAGAGCAAAAAGATGATGCCGTGAACATGAGTTAGTACATTCACAGTGACAGGTTAGATCCAGAAGCTGAGTAGAGGCGCAACAGTTTTTGACTTATGTAGCGGTAAAGTCCTATACTCTTACTGTTACTGGTTGCCGAATATAACTGAAGCTAGTTCAGACGTATGCAGCTGGCTAATAATCGATGTCCAGAATGATGTCCATGTTCAACCAAAATATTTATTAACAGACAGTCACGTAAATCAAACTCATTTTGTAACAAAAATGGAAAATACACGGCAGCAAACAAATCAAAGCCTGGCACAGTCAAAAACTGTTGCGCCTCTACTCAGCAACACCTGAGCTAGATCCCAGCCCCTCCCTAAGTAGACTGGCACTTGGCCTTGAGCCAACCCCTTTAGTGACGTCATGAATTTGACGGACAGAAAGAGTAAATGGCTCTAACAGAATATATTCTGCATAAACATGGAGACAGACACGCTAAATGGATTGCTCTCTCTATTTTGCCCATTTAAGAGACACAATCCTCTGTGCACAGTCTAAGTAAATCAGTTTTGCGTGCGCTATCACATGTTTTAATACATGCAAGTCTTTAGTAGATCAGGCCCAAAGTGTTATGAATGACTTTTATACTGTCAATGTAATTTGGTGAAGACAAACCATAAGCATTAGCTTTTATTTTGCTAAAAATATACCATATCTCACATTTAAGAACTAGAAGCCTAGTATTTTTAGTTGTCAGAAGTCTATTTATTCTGTGTAAAACTATAACGTGAAACGACTTCCAATGCACTATGCAGCAACATGAGCAGCGGCCTCTCAGAACATCTATTTTGAGTCGATGAGTCCTCGATGCTTCTCTAAAAAACCCAGCCACAAAACAAACAGGAATGAGGTGAGGTGTGACAGCGTACGTCCGTAAATCGGACCCGGAGCTTAACTGATTCAAACATTCATACACAATACGTGCGTAGGTGATTTGTCAGGGAAGTTACACTGGAATCTCTTTCCAGGCTTCACAGGAATAGACTGACAGCAGGATGTTGCGCTCCAAGGGAGTCATTTGTCGTGAGTAAGGGGCTAAATTAAAAGCATGAGTAGTAAAGAGGATAGATGGTGTCTCCTCACTGCACCTGTCACGGCTATTTTCCTTCTGCAGTTCAGCGCCACAGAGGAGATTCCCTTTTGAACCTCACAGCTCGCCTTTATGCACAACACTAATGTTAACTCTGACGGACTCCTTACACCCACAAGAACAACAAACTTCAAAATAAAACAGAAAAAAAGAAACAATCCATAGTCACTAGAAAGCATGACCAGAATAGATCAACAAAAAAGTAATATCTGAACTTGTGCATAAAGATAAACAGTAAATAATAAAGTTTTTTGACCAAAGACCAAGCAAATAAATCATCTTACCAAAGAGCTGCGTGTGTTTAGGCGACTGCCAAGAGCTGAGTGGGGTCCATTATCAGACGCGACTACAGCCCGCAGTGCCAGTCCAGTCTAAAAATGGCAGAGCGCTTGCATTCTCCCTGCACAAGCATACGTTGCTGCCTCAACAATGCCCATAGACTAACAAGGCCATGCCCCCTCTCTTGTCACACCTCTGCTTCATTCACAGCTTCACTTGTATACCTTCAGAATCATGCACGTTTTCTAACAAACAGCTACTGACTTTGAGCATTTCTCCAGTCAAAACACAATAAAAAGTCTTTTTTTTTTTTTTTTAATAATTCGAATCGAGCGTAATCCCTGAAGGCAAACACATCTGTGGTTTTATCTGTAAAGCTTGTGTACGCACAAAACATTCAGCTGTTTTTGACGTTAGGTATGTAATGTACAAAAAACGCAAGCATTCACTGGAATGAATAGAGGTGCATTCATTTTGTACGAAGACTTTTAGTCGCAATTTCACGTGCAGTTTTATAGATGTGTGGGAAAAATATTCCTCTAAAAAAGAGGAATTTCTCCTTCAAAAGAGGAGAAATATAACCTTAGAGGAAAATGTCATTTAAAACATGTGTATGCTCATACAACACTTAAAACCTTTAGCATATCAGAATTAAATTATGGAATGGATTAACCAAAAAAAATCAAACAAAGCAGCAATGTGATTCAGTTTAAGAGACTGTTCAAACTACAAGTGTTCACAAAGTACACAGAACATGAATTATGATGAACATCTTGAACCCTTTTTAAAAAAAAAAAATTGTATTTTATTTTTTTTAATAGAGTCAAAGATTATTTATGTATTTAACATGTGTTTACTTACTATGGTATATTATTTATTTATTTATTATTTATTCACTGTTATGTTACAGAGAACAAGGAAATTTGATAAAATTGCTATGGTATGAAAAGGCGTAGGATTAAATGAGGTCAGCTTCTTCCTACTCCTTTTATGACGTGCTGTAATGAAACAACTGGAAATATGTGATGAATTACATTGTATTGTATGCATGTTCGAAATAAACTGAAACTGAACTGAAAATCTCAGAGTTTTAATCATTGTCAGCATCAAATGATCAAATATTTGTCATGACGCGGAGTCGAACCCACGTTTCCTCTGCAGCTGCAGGCACCTCTGCTAACCCCTCTGCTGGCAGCATGCTCAGACACGCCTCTGCTCGTGCTGAGCACAACACGCCCACACAGCAACAAGCCTGCAAGCAATCAATGATCAACGCACCTGGACTTGATGAGGGGGAGCGGCATAAAGACCAGCGGACCCGAGGAACCTTTGCCAGAACGTCGCTAACCTTCCAGTAAGCATCACGTCTGGCATTCCCTTTTCCCAGTGATTTCCTCGTCCTTGTGGTTGCTCTATCTCTCCGTGTTTTCCTCCTGGTTCATGCCCTTTTGTTTTTCCACAGTGACTCCCCTGTCCTCCGTGATCGTGCCTTGTCACTCGATACCCATCTGGATTCCTGACTGCTCTCCCCGATCCACGACCTCCCTGCTCGGAACCAGACCACGCTGCCCTGCTCTTGCCCACGACCTCTTGCCTGTCCATGAACTGCCTCTTCGCCTTGCCCCTTTGGATAACGACGAAGGATACAACCAACATTTGCTGACAACAACTCATGGTAACATTTACATTATTAATATTACACATAGTCAACACTCATTCACTTTGAGTAGCATACACACGCCACGTATTCATCAAGGGTTTAAAATAAACCTTGAAAACCGCAGTCCTGCCCTGGTTGTCGCCTCCTTCCCTTCTCTGATACACAACAGTACGTTCTGGCCAACAACATGTCGGAACCAGGCGACAACGGCAAGCCCCAGGCCCAGATAGCCATATCTTCCGACCTAGCTATCCTTAGCTCCATTGTTAGCGAACATCAGGTTCGGTTTACTGCCCTTGAGGATCATCTAGAGAGAGCCTTCACCAGACTATATTCCAGGCTGGACAACATGTGCCCCGGGGCCAGTCCTGGACCGGTGGTACCTCCTCGTGCTTCTCCAGTCCTTGGACCCGAAAATAGCATTTTGGCACGTGAGCCCAGAATTGCCAGCCCTAAACCCTTTGAAGGGGACTTTGAACTTTGTAGAGGGTTTTTGGTTCAATGTGACCTCATTTTCCGTCACCAACCCTCCCGTTATTCCTCCGACGGCGCCAGAATAGCATTTATTTTTTCCTTACTTTCCGGTCCGGCTCTCAAGTGGGCTACAGCTGCAGTCGACAGGACCGTTGGGCTTAACTCCGACTATTCTGCCTTCCGTGCTGAATTTCGGGCTGTTTTTGATCACCCCAAGGATGGTGGGGACGCGGCCGGACGTCTGCACTCCATCTCGCAGGGATCCCGCTCCGTGGCAGCCTACACCTTAGAGTTCCGGACTTTGGCGGCAGACAGCGGTTGGGGTGACCGGGCGCTCCAAAGCGCATTCCGTCGCGGTCTTTCTGAGGAAATCAAGGACGGTCTACTGAGGGACAGACCCACGTCCTGCAGAGATCTCATCAAACTGGCCCTCCAATTTGACCTAAGACTTTGTGAGCGAGCAGCAGAGCGAGACCAGAGAGCTGCCTCTAGGAGCCAAACTCTGCCTACCTTCAAGGCAGAAGTGGAACCAGACCGCTCCCCTAGTACATCTATGGCAGTCCTGGTGAGCCATACTTTATTCCCCCGTAATGAAGAAAACCCCGACATACTGCTACCCGCTATTCTGGCCTGGGACAAGAGGAGCATTCAAGTACAGGCATTTGTGGACTCTGGAGCTGACGAAAGTCTTTTGGACTACAAATTCGCCCGGCAGATGGGCATTCCCCTGATCTCCCTGGACAAAACGCTGTCAGCACAGGCCCTGGATGGACGGCCATTGGGCCCCATCAAGTACCGCAGAGAGCCCCTTTCCATGACCATTTCTGGTAACCACAAGGAGACCATCAGCCTATGGGTGCTGGAAGCTCCAGTAGCCCCACTTGTGCTTGGAAGATCTTGGCTTCGTCACCACAATCCCCATATTTCCTGGACTTCCGGCAGAATCCTAGCCTGGAGCACACCCTGCATGGCCAATTGTCTGGGGTCAGCGTCTCCTCCGGTCCACCACTCCACTACCCCGACTCCCCAGGCCGATCTATCCATGGTTCCTGCTTGCTACCATGACCTAGCCGAGGTCTTCAGCAAGGTACGTGCTCTGGGACTACCCCCTCATAGACCCTACGATTGTGCCATTGAACTACTTCCTAACGCTACCCTGCCGTCTAGCGGCCTTTACAATGTGTCTCTTCCAGAGAAGGAAGCAATGAGGAAGTACATTACAGAGGGCCTTGCCTCGGGCATCATTACCCCGTCCAAGTCTCCACTGGCGGCGGGATTCTTTTTCGTGGCCAAGAAGGACGGGTCCCTTCCACCCTGCATTGATTACCGTCATCTTAACAACATTACCATCAAAAACAAGTACCCCCTTCCGCTACTCAACTCTTCCTTTGAGTCCTTGGCACCTGCAACCATATTCACCAAACTGGATCTTCGTAACGCCTATCACCTGGTACGAATCAGAGAGGGAGACGAGTGGAAAACGGCCTTCAACACCCATATGGGGCATTACGAGTACCGGGTAATGCCTTTTGGACTTACTAACGCACCTGCAGTTTTTCAAACACTTGTTAACGACATCCTCCGGGACATGCTGGATCAATTCGTGGTTGTGTACCTTGACGATATTTTGATTTTCTCCCGTAACCTCTCTGATCACCAGCAACATGTTCGACGTGTCCTGCAACGTCTTTTGGAGAATTGCCTATTTGTTAAGGCAGAAAAATGCTGCTTCCACTCCTCTTCAGTGGAGTTCCTGGGATTTGTGGTTGAAAGGGGTCACATAAGACCCGACCCGAAGAAGGTGGAGGCCGTGGTGAAGTGGCCGCAACCAACCACGAGGACGGAACTTTGGAGGTTCCTCGGCTTCGCCGGCTTCTACCGACGATTCATCCAGGACTTCAGTAGGGTTGCGGCACCGCTCCATTCTCTCACGTCAACTAACGTGCCTTTTGTATGGACTCTTTTGGCTAGGAAGGCCTTCGAGGAATTAAAGGAGCGTTTTGTTTTGGCCCCCATTCTGGTCCACCCTGACTTGGACACTGCCTTCTTGGTGGAGGTGGACGCTTCGGACTCAGGGATTGGGGCTATTCTCTCTCAAAGATCCAAGAATGACAAATTAATTCATCCTGTTGCCTTCTTTTCTAGACGCCTGACTCAGGCCGAACAAAACTACGATGCTGGGAATAGAGAATTATTGGCGGTCCACGAGGCCCTGGTGGAATGGAGACACTGGCTGGAAGGGGCTAGACACCAGTTCCAGATCCTGACTGACCACAGCAACCTTCTGCACATCCGAGCTGCCAAAAGAATCAACAATCGCCAGGCAAGGTGGCAGCAGTATTTTTCCCGCTTCAATTACGTGCTCTCTTTCAGGCCAGGATCCAAGAACACTAAGGCTGACGCTCTATCCCGTTTATTCGTAAGAGAGCCCACTTGTCCATCAGTAGCGGAACCCATCCTTCCACCCACTCGCATTGTGGGAATGGTAACCTGGAAGGTGGAGGACCTGGTAAAATCTGCGCTGCGCTCCAATCCAGGACCAGGAGGTGGACCACCCAACAAACTATTTGTCCATCGGGAGCTACGACCCAGAGTCTTGGATTGGGGGCACTCCAGCCTGTTCTCTTGCCATCCAGGTTTTCAACGAACTCTATCACTGCTGCGAAGACGTTTTTGGTGGCCATCCATGGCCAAGGACACTCATGAGTTCATCGCTGCTTGTTCTACTTGTGCCCGTAGCAAGACGTCACACAGGCCTCCCGCTGGTCTCCTTCACCCTCTCTCCATTCCTGCCCGTCCTTGGTCACACATTGCCCTGGATTTCATCACAGGATTTCCAGCCTCTAGAGGTAACACCACCATCTTAACTATTGTTGACCGTTTTTCCAAGGCAGCCCACTTCATTCCGCTGCGCAAGTTACCTTCTGCCTCAGACACTTCTGATCTCCTCACTCTACACGTCGTCAAGCAACATGGTATCCCGGTGGATATCGTCTCTGACCGTGGCCCTCAGTTTACGTCACAAATCTGGAGAGCCTTCTGCAAGGGAATCGGGGCCTCGGTCAGCCTCACATCGGGATACCATCCCCAAAGCAACGGGCAGGCTGAGAGGGCGAATCAAAGCTTGGAGACCATGCTCCGCTGTGTCGCCAGTCATCAACCCACATCCTGGAGCAAGTTTCTGCCTTGGGTGGAGTTTTCCTATAACTCCTTGAAGAGCTCCGCTACCGGTATGTCTCCATTTGAGTGCTCATTGGGTTATCAACCCCCCTTGTTTCCCCAGCAGGAACTGGAAATCCCTGTGCCCTCAACAAGGGCTCATATTAGACGGTGTCAGAGGGTGTGGAGAGCCGCTCGTGCAGCTTTGGAAAGGGCATCCGAGAGGATGTGTCGCAACGCAAACAGTCATCGCATTCCAGCCCCATCCTATAAACCTGGACAACAAGTGATGCTTCTCACTAAGGACCTCAGTCTCCAGGTACCATCAAGGAAATTGGCTCCAAGTTATTTTGGTCCATTCTCCATCATGTCGATCATAAATCCTGTATCTGTTAAATTGGCTCTCCCACCCTCGGTCAAGCGACATCCAGTTGTCCATGTGTCTCAGATTAAACCGGTAGCGGAGAGCGCTCTGTCCCTGCCCCCCCCACCCTCTAGGTTCTTGTCTAACGGAGATTAGGTTTGGACGGTTTAGGAAATCCTCAGGGTCCGTCGACAAGGTAGGGGGCTCGTTTATCTGGTCGACTGGGAGGGATATGGACCTGAAGACAGATCTTGGGTGCCAGCCTCCTACCTTGCCGATCCCTCACTTCTAGAGGATTTCTACCGTGCCGATCCTGATGCTCCCCGGCGCTCGTCGGGGGCCTCGCATAAGGGGGGCCGGGGGGGGGGGGGGGGGGTGTACTGTCATGACGCGGAGTCGAACCCACGTTTCCTCTGCAGCTGTAGCTGCAGGCACCTCTGCTAACCCCTCTGCTGGCAGCATGCTCAGACACGCCTCTGCTCGTGCTGAGCACAACACGCCCACACAGCAACAAGCCTGCAAGCAATCAATGATCAACGCACCTGGACTTGATGAGGGGGAGCGGCATAAAGACCAGCGGACCCGAGGAACCTTTGCCAGAACGTCGCTAACCTTCCAGTAAGCATCACGTCTGGCATTCCCTTTTCCCAGTGATTTCCTCGTCCTTGTGGTTGCTCTATCTCTCCGTGTTTTCCTCCTGGTTCATGCCCTTTTGTATTTCCACAGTGACTCCCCTGTCCTCCGTGATCGTGCCTTGTCACTCGATACCCATCCGGATTCCTGACTGCTCTCCCCGATCCACGACCTCCCTGCTCGGAACCAGACCACGCTGCCCTGCTCTTGCCCACGACCTCTTGCCTGTCCATGAACTGCCTCTTCGCCTTGCCCATTTGGATAACGACGAAGGATACAACCAACATTTGCTGACAACAACTCATGGTAACATTTACATTATTATTACACATAGTCAACACTCATTCACTTTGAGTAGCCTACACACGCCACGTATTCATCAAGGGTTTAAAATAAACCTTGAAAACCGCAGTCCTGCCCTGGTTGTCGCCTCCTTCCCTTCTCTGATACACAACAATATTAGCTTTTTATTTGGCTTTTTGCAACACTTGACAGTGACAAGACAGTGGTTCTCAAACTTTTTTCACCAAGTATCACGTCAGAAAACACTTGGCTCTTCAAGTAACACCATAATGACCAACACTAAAATACAGTAGCGTAGTTGGCCTATATACTCATTAAAAACAAAGCAGAGGTTTAATTCAGCAAGTATATTTAATATGTTTGGCCACTGTAACATTACACACAGTTGGTACACTGTGTTTGACTATAGGAAAATAAAACACTTTACTTTGATGCACCACAAGATGAACCCCGCAGTTTGAGAATCACTGATCTAGATAGTTCCAAACACACCATCACAATACAGCAGCGTAATAGGCCTGAATATTCATTAAAACCAAGGCATAGGTTTTATTTAACAAGTACATTTAATATAACATTACACATAGTTTGAACAGCAAAACTGTGTTTGAATATTTAATTAAGTGATGCTTTGGTACCACAGTTTGAGAATCCCTGTTCTAAAAGAGAGAGCAGAAGAAAGTGAGAACGGGATGAAAAAAAAAATCCATATTCTGGAATGGGCGCCATACCAAGGGAGGGAATTAGGACAAATCAAAGGATTGTGCAGCAAACCAACGTGAATTATTTTTTTCATTGGGGCCAGAATTCCTGGAAGTAATATAAAGTAAACCTTAAGCTTTATTTCTACCAAATGTCCAGGAACTTTTGGACCTAAAAAATTTGTGTTTTGTCTGTGCATTGCTCCAAGTATACAGGGTGCCACGTTGAAAAACTCAATAGCTGATTTATTTGTAATATTTAGCTCACTTTTTTAACACTTATATAATTTTTTTCTCAGATTAAGCTACATTTTTTCCACATTTGCGTTAGAAATTAAATGGTAAATCTAAATGTAAATCCTAAATCTGAATAATAAATAAATAAAAATGGTAAATATAAATGGTAAATCTAAATCGAGATGTATCTAAATGCATCTACATTTCACATGTATAATCTAAATCTAAATGTTAAATCTAAATGTCTTGCAAAGTGTGAAGCTAAATATTTAGAAAATATGCAAAGATGTCACTGTTCCCACATCTGGCAGAGTAATATAACGGTACATCCCGTTGATGGATGTAATAATGTAATAATAGTGTACAATATTTACATTGTAAAGTGGATTTCTACAGTATCTCTTTCCAGCTGCTTCTCTGTTAAACACACCATCAGCAGTTTCTCCATATTGTCATGGATAAATGTGTGCCATTTTGCTATTATTTTAACATCCTTGGCTGGAATTAGACTCATCCTGCACAAGAATGGCACAGACCAGCAGTGATACACTCCAACCTACTTCACCAAGTTGGCGACACTCTGTCCTGCTTTTGATGATTCCTTTCTTTAATTCAATGAATATCATCCACTTCTTCTTCTCAGCAGTGTCCTTCACACTCACTTCCTTCCTTCCCATGCTTGGAAAAACAAAGTTAAGTCGATCCTTGTCTATAAACCAATGCTAGCGAGTAAGACCAGATGTTTTGGTTGGATCTCACAGCTCACTGAGGCCATGTCTACATTAAGCCGGATAACTCCTTAAACGGATAATTATTTAGCCTAAGTCCCATTTCAGCCACTCTAACCCATCGTTTAAGGTTCCCCTCCTTGGATAATTTTTTACACTGGTAAGTGCGCCGTGTATTTCTTGAATCTCCGGCTCTTAGCTCTGTATGGACTCATTGATCGTTTACAAACTGAGTTTGGAGAGGAAGTGAAGTCAGAAAGACCGCACCACAGCCAGCTTCATAAAAAACGGTTTTGTAACTCTGAGCTAACCACTGGAAAGATGGAGGAGAATCATCCAGACATGCCGTGTTTCTCATTCTTCTACATGTACAGACGCTTGTGGAAATCACACATGAATACCTTAAGACAGGGGTGTCCAAAGTGACCTGATCCGAGGAGTTCCCAGCTAATTGTTTACTGGCCCGCCACACATTCTGCAAAAATTGCAAAATTGATAGTATTGCAAAAATTAAAAAAAACATTTAAAAAAGTGGAATGAGGTGAAATCTAACGAGAAAAAGTTGCAATGTTGACACAAAGCTGCCATGCAGGCTGTTTTTTTCCCTTTGTCTTTCTTTATTTTTCTTTTTTTTGCCATTGCTCAAAAAAAAAAAAGACAAAAAATCTGTTATAATGAATTATTGACCTATTCAAGGCTCCAATTACTTCGAAAATGTCACTTTAAAATGTTTTATGTGGAAAAAATATTGCATATATTGTGTGGTTGCCATATAAAAACATCAAAGATTTATTTGACAAAAGAGCATAAAAACAAACAAAATAATAGTTCAAACTTAAAATCGACAGATATATCTGAAGTTGACCTCGTAACTTAAGTGTTGAAAGTTAAAAAAAAAACTAATAAAAATGTATCACTTTATGAGTGGGGGACCTTTTGGATCCCAAACCTATTTAGTGGGATTTTATTAATATTTTCACTGATTTCTCAAAAATATTAAAGAATTAAAATCAATGGTGTCCTGCATTATTGATCTTTTAGAGCTCTAATTACTAAATACTGCATATTTCCAGTTTTGCTATAAAAAACAAAGTTGTCTTTGACAGAAAAGGCAACCGGAAGTTGATATAGAGATTTACTGTAAGCTTTAAATAAAAAATAATAATAATTTGACTTATTTTTAACGTTTTAATGACTGAGACCCTTTATGGTCCCCGGGAGCGCTAAAGGTTAAAAAAAAAAAAATCCATATATTTTGTTATGGTTTGAAAATGAATAATATCAAAATGCTTAAATTTTTCCGTGTGCGGCCCTCAGTGGAAAAAGTTTGGACACCCCTGCCTTAAGAGAAGGAAATGCGCGATTGGAGCTATACAACATACAACACATCTCAGACGCATATTTTCTGGTTTTGGAGAAGGCCTGGAAGAACGGCAGCTTGGTGGGATATGTTTGTCAACGAGTGTGTTGTACCAAAGGAATGGCAAGAGAACTTTCGAATGTCCAGGTCAACTGTGATTCTACTTAGCAAAAAAGTTTGTCCATTTGTCGAAGGAGAGACAACGACAATGCGGGCTTCCGTGGATGTGATAAAAAAAAGGTCGTTTCTGCTTTGTATTACCTGGCCGACGAGGGAAGACTACTGAAAACAGCGAATGCATTTGGACTGGCAAAGCAGACTGTATCAGTTATTGTCCGCCATGTATATCGCGGACTCAACGTCTAGGTCCAGAGTATATAAAGTCACCAAAAACGTATGGACAATGAAGTTGATGGCAAAAGAGTGAGGAGTGTCCTGACCAGATATCTAGATCCCTAGATTGATTGATGTAAAATGTTCTTTATCACATTGTGTACTTTCACAAGTCCATTAATGATTTGATTAATTTATGATGGCTCAGGTGTGATTCACTACAATAGGGCCCCACAGCACACTTGATTCTAGTTAATTGAAATACCACAACACTGGATATTATTCAGATAAGTTCAATTTAACTGAAGAACTCACACACGAAGCAACACTGGAGGTGACTATGACGTGCGCATTTTCCGCGCATGCGTACTAAGTCGCGTTGCGCCAGCGGATGGAAGGGGGAGGGGGTCTTAAACGATGACATTGTGTGTGTGTGGACAAAGATAAGGTTAGGTGGGATTTACTCTAGATAACCTTAACCTTAGTTTAGTGTAGAAGCAGCCTGAGACATTGGCTACACCAACTAATGGCGGGGATGCCTGGAACTCCAATTTTTGCTTGCAACTAAAAGCATAACAATTAGTTGAGAGGCAGCTCTCATCTCAAAACTCACTTCAATTAGGACACCACTGTATTCGATCAAAGTAACATGAGCGTTCGTAGTCACTAAATTTCCATTTCTAGCTCACAGACTACTTTCTTCTGTCAAAACGGACTCTGCGCTACTTAAATACCTCACAGCTAATATGTGAATACGAAATGTTCATATGAAATAAATGACGTTTACATCAAGATGGACATTTTTGCCTCCTTACCTGACTTCAGGTGCTGGGTGTCCTCTGACGATGCAGTCTAACTGGACTTTGATGCCCTCCAGAACTTCTCTGCTTTTCAGTTTCTGGATAAAGTGAGGAGGCTCACTGGCTGGCTCCTCGGAGTAGGATGATGGTGTCAAAATGCAGCTTTCAGCCACCTCCACCTCTTTGAGGTCTACTTGCTGCTCCTCGGTAATCCTGGCATCCTGGAAATCCACACGACCGATCCCAGAGTCGAGCTGGACCTCCGGCTGGTGGCTTACAGCAGGACCGGGCCCGTCGTCCGTCGTCTTCTCGGACATAACAGAGCGCTCCCTGCTGTCTGAGCTGGCGGGATAAACCGTGTCGTCGTTTTGGCCCTTGCTCTGATTCCGACTCCTGTGGGCTTTGCAGGCTCTCGGTCGCACTCGCTTGGAGCTGTTGGCCTTGAAGAGAGAAGATAGTTCCTCGATGAAGTCTGCTGCCTTGTTGAGGAACTCCTTCTTGGACTGGGTCTCCATCCCATACGGGGCGTTCCTTGCTGACTTGTTGACGTGGTTGAGGCCTTCGCCGCTATTCTTCACCACGTTGGCGGCTTTCTGCGACTTTCTGTCTGCTGTGAGGACACTTGGTTTGGTGGCTGGCGGCTCAGCTGGCCGTGTGCAGGACACGTAAGGAGCAGGAGAGGACTTAGTGGGGTGGACAGACGCAGACATGGACGCTGAGGAGGCTGATGAAGTGACTTTGACCTCGGACCTCTCCTCGCGGGGCTCACGTTCATGTCCGATGGCCTGTCGAGCCAAGTTAACGCTCTGGTCCAGCTCTTCCTGGCTGAGGAAGGCTGACAGGTCCGGCAAATGGCTCTCATGGAGGCCCGCAGAGTCCTCAACCTTTCCTTTGAGTGAGCCGAAAATCTGAAGACGTGCCGATGAGGCGTCTGAGCGGCTCATCTCGCTGTGGCGCTGCTGGGCACGCGCCTCCGCCAAGTAGCTTTCCCTTAAGAGCTGAGAGAGCGACTGCGGCAGCTCAGAGGCGTTCTCCTGCATGCTGCAGGGAGAAACACAACGTAGTCCTTAAATCAGGGTTCTCAAACTTTGTGGCCCTCTACTTAACTCCATAGCTTAGTTCAGTGATTATCAAACTGTAGTAGTGGTACACGGGCTCCATCTAGTGGTACGCCAAAGAATAACTTGATTAAAGTATAGTGTTTTTTCCCCCCTATATTCAAACTGTGTGTAATGTTACAGAGGCCAAAATATTGAATAAAACCTCTGCTTTGTTTTTAATGAATACTCAGGCCTACTACGCTACTGTATTTTGCTGTTGGTCATTATAAAGTTAAAGTCCAACGATTGTCACGCACACACTAGGTGTGGTGAAACTTGTCCTCTGCGTTTGACCCATCACCATGTTCACCCCCTGGGAGCTGAGGGGTGGAGTGTGTGCCACGCTCGGTAATCATTTGGTGATTTAACCTCCAATTCCAACCCTTGATGCTGAGTGCCAAGCAGGGAGGTAATGGGTCCCATTTTTTTGTACTGATACATGGACTGATACATGGACTGATACAAAGTAGAAAAGTGTTCTGTGGTCTGACGAGTCCACATTTCAAATTGTTTTTGGAAACTGTGGACGTCGTGTCCTCCGGACCAAAGAGGAAAAGAACCATCTGGATTGTTATAGGCGCAAAGTTGAAAAGCCAGCATCTGTGATGGTATGGGGGTGTATTAGTGCCCAAGACATGGGTAACTTACACATCTGTGAAGGCGCCATTAATGCGGAAAGGTACATACAGGTTTTGGAGCAACATATGTTGCCATCCAAGCAACGTTACCATGGACGCCCCTGCTTATTTCAGCAAGACAATGCCAAGCCACGCGTTACATCAATGTGGCTTCATAGTAAAAGAGTGTGGGTACTAGACTGGCCTGCCTGTAGTCCAGATCTGTCTCCCATTGAAAATGTGTGGCGCATTATGAAGCCTAAAATACCACAACGGAGACCCCCGGACTGTTGAACAACTTAAGCTGTACATCAAGCAAGAATGGGAAAGAATTCCACCTGAGAATCTTAAAAAATGTGTCTCCTCAGTTCCCAAACGTTTACTGAGTGTTGTTAAAAGGAAAGGCCATGTAACACAGTGGTGAACATGCCCTTTCCCAACTACTTTGGCACGTGTTGCAGCCATGACATTCTAAGTTAATTATTATTTGCAAAAAAAAAATAAAGTTTATGAGTTTGAACATCAAATATCTTGTCTTTGTAGTGCATTCAATTGAATATGGGTTGAAAAGGATTTGCAAATCATTGTATTCCGTTTATATTTACATCTAACACAATTTCCCAACTCATATGGAAACTGGGTTTGTACAACATAAGATAAAAAAGCTAGTTAAACCCAGTATTAAAAAATAATGTCATGTGGGCAGCTGCAATAGGTGTATCTTCAAAGCTGTCTTGAATGACAATTTACTTTGTGAGAGATTAATGTGAGATGGCAACCGATTCCAGAATGACTGTATGTTTGAGGAGATTGGTCCTGGGAGCAGAACGTGTCAAATAGCCATTGCAGGCATTTCTAGTGTCAGGAATATGTGTGTTAGTTGATTTTAAAAACTGTTTGTAAAAGTAATCTGGTGATTGATCTAACATGATAGTTCTAAAGAACCTAAGGAGACTACAATGCATCTTTTGTTCAACAGATAACCAGGACAGGCGTGAATGCATACATGAAATATTAGTGCCCAAAGAACATTTAAGTACCAGTCCAGCTGCTCTGTTCTGAACAAGTTGCAAGTTGTGTGTAATGCTACAGCGGCCAAAAATATTAAATATACTTGTAAAATAAAACCTCTGCCTTGTTTTTAATGAATATTTAGGCCTACTGTGCTACTGTATTTTAGTGTTGGTTATTACGGTAGTACTTGGAGAGCCAAGTGTTTTTTGAGGTGGTACTTGGCGAAAAAAGTTTGAGAGCCACCGGTCTGTGGCACAAACTCATCCATCCATCCATCCATTTTCTACCACTTGTCCCTTTCAGGGTCGCGGGGGGGGTGCTGGAGCCTATCTCAGCTGCATTCGGGCGGTAGGCGGGGTACACCCTGGACAAGTCGCCACCTCATCGCAGGGCCAACACAGAGACAGACAACATTCACACACTAGGGACCATTTAGTGTTGCCAATCAAATGGCACAAACTGTCCAGCCTAAACATGTCTGGAAGGGCAGCTTAATCTGCTGGATTTGGTGCGTCATTGCTCTACTCAGCACCGATGCAAGTGGACTGTAACAAAAGTATTTTTTAATAAACTTTTTTTCCAACTCTATAGTTTTTGTGTAACCCTGCAAACAGACAACGAACGAAGCTATGGAGGACGAATCGGTACAAAGTGTCCAATAAATACAGAAGCTGAATGTAAAAATAGCATTTTATTTGAGTCTAATCCCAGCGGAGTCGTCATCGGGTGTCAGAGGGTTACTTGCAAACTTTTTTTCAAGTTTCCTTCTTACGCAACTTTAAGCATGAGCAAGTTTTTGCAAAGGGACACGATGGGCCAGACATTTGCTACTGACATTCAAATCAGCGCAATTAAGCGGCACTGCAGCACCCTTCCAGCAGACCTGGAGCTGCAGCTGTTGTGTACATTAATCCTCTGCAAAACAGCCTCCGAGCCGAACCTAATAATAGCCGCAGGCTCAGTTTACACCGAGAAAATCAACAAAAAAAAAGCTTCCTTCATCTTGCCTGACCTGGTTATTGCAGTTTTTTGATCAGTCGCAACAATCATGACTGGAATCCAAACAAAGCCACGGCAGCGGTGGTAAATTTGGAAACAGCCGAGTGAGGTGACAAGGGTCATTTTTCATGAACGGGATAAACACAGGACTCGGGGGGGGGGGGCTCCGGTAATTGAATTAAGAAGCCCTTTTCTGAGGTTCTACAAGCAGCAGGCTGATGCCAAAAGACACCATGCAGGGGAATGTTGTGTTTTTACCTTCAGAGTTAACCCAGCTGGCCTCTGGGAATGGACTGGTGTCTCCTCAGGGGCGCACCTGTGCTCAAAGTGGGAGATTCCCGCTCCTCCAGTTGCCGCCAAGTTGGGAAAATGTCGGGACGACGGCAGCTGCTCGGCCTTCCCGCTTTTCTCTAGTTCACCTTGGCTTTTTACAGGGAAATACGGAGGCGAGTAGCTAGGGGTAACCTGTCAGCGGTAAAAGTAGCAACATTCGTCAGCGCCGCGCTGGCAAGTTATTTTGGGGAGGCCTGGCCCATACGTCTGGGTGGCGTCCCTGCTCATTGGCCAGTGAGGGCATTCTGGAAAGGGATTCCACCTCCACTGGTCCGCCACAGAGCGCCGTCATACAGACTTAGATGCCTCTCGCACAGCCACAATGTCAACACACAAGCAAAAACTTTCAGTTTCATTCCCAAAAATATTGAACAATAAGCAGGGGTCTGTTTAGTCATTTAGGGGCCTAAGACAATATCGTCAATGAGGCCCACCACATCAAAAACAACAAATAACTAAATGTAAAGTCATTGATAGGAACAATTAGCATTTAATTGAGTGGAAGCCATTTTTTAGAGAGCATTATTCTGGACCGGATGTGATGCGTAGCGCTATTATTGTGAAGGCCGAAAGTGTGTGACTGGTGGGAAAAAGAAAGCTCTTGACAGTGGCCGTATTACGTGATGTTTTGGGGCCCCACACTACCTATGCCTATGTTTGCTTAATGATAAGTCCACCCCTAACAATAAGTGTAAAGCCCATTCATTGTTTTTCTTGACTTCAAAATGTTGCTTAGAACATATCTCAATTGTATTTAGGTTATTATTATAATATACATATTACACTTGATTTTAATGAATAATTCAATATATTCAATTTATTACATGCATTGTACTATACATACAAATAATAACAACTATTATATATTGTAAAAGCAAACTTATAAGGCACATGTGCCGAGGCAGTGATTACTAGAACCAAAAACTCCATAGATGTTTTTTTTTAATACAAGTATTTTCCTCCTTTATATATTTTCATTGCATAAATATACATAGATAATAAACATACATTTAGAGTAGTTTTATTTGATTAACTATTTTATTCATTCATTTTCATAATAATGTTCACCATAATGCATGGGTATTTAAGTTTAAAAATTTGACGTGTTATTTAAAAAAAAAACGTTTCCTGTCCAGCCACTCAGGCAAATCATATTGTTGATGTAGATGTCCATGTCTGCTGTACAGATTTACCTTACAAAAGAGAAGCGTGGGATTCTTCTCTTGTTGCCCTATTTGTATTTTACTTTATTAATTGGATATACTTGGTGACCAGAGCAGGAGGGCATAGAAAGAAGACGAAGAAGAAAAAAAGAAGACACATGGGGAAATTGTGGGGACAAGAGGAGGATGAGACAGAGACAACGACAACAAAAATACAAAAAACAAAAACAACAACAAAAACAACAGAACATCAGCAAATACGATATGAACAAATATGATGCCACAAATTATAACACAGAAATGACAAAGAACATTATTGCACTACAAATGAAACAATAAAAATACCAATAGAAATAACACTATCAAAAATGAATATTAATAATAATAATAATTACCTCTATTATCAACATTACAATCTCTTCAAATGCAACAATACATAAATATAAAGAATACTTCAATTACAAAGAAAGCAGATAAATGAAGGGGAAGAGAGAGAAGCACTCTGTTTTAACCTTGTAGATTGTTATAATAAAAATAGGTTAAGCTTCGTCAGTGTGGTGCCAGTTTCCCCCCAAGGAATAGTAGGGGTCTGGGGGAACAATGTTAAAATATGTTTGATGAGGCGTGATTATATGCATGAGTGCATGTATGTATATATGCATGTTTGTACAGTGAATACGCGTGTTTATGTATGTGCGTGCATATGTACGAGGCCGTATGTGCGTATAAGTATGAATATACAGTATGTCTCTATGTACACTACCGTTCAAAAGTTTGGGGTCACCCAAACAATTTTGTGGAATTGCCTTAATTTCTAAGAACAAGAATAGACTGTCGAGTTTCAGATGAAAGTTCTCTTTTTCTGGCCATTTTGAGCGTTTAATTGACCCCACAAATGTGATGCTCAAAGGAAGGTCAGTTTTGTAGCTTCTGTAACGAGCTAAACTGTTTTCAGATGTGTGAACATGATTGCACAAGGGTTTTCTAATCATCAATTAGCCTTCTGAGCCAATGAGCAAGCACATTGTACCATTAGAACACTGGAGTGATAGTTGCTGGAAATGGGCCTCTATACACCTATGTAGATATTGCACCAAAAACCAGACATTTGCAGCTAGAATAGTCATTTACCACATTAGCAATGTATAGAGTGTATTTCTTTAAAGTTAAGACTAGTTTAAAGTTATCTTCATTGAAAAGTACAGTGCTTTTCCTTCAAAAATAAGGACATTTCAATGTGACCCCAAACTTTTGAACGGTAGTGTATATGCTTATGTATCTATGAAGGTGCATATTTATGTATAAATGTACATAATATGTATGTATGTTTGGATGTACAGTATATTTGTTTCCCTGTATGTGCAGAGTCAAAGTGTTACAGTAATCCCTCGTTTATCACTGTTAGCTGGTTCCTGGCCTGATTGTGTTGTATTAATTTCCGCAAATGATTCATTATAAATTGAATATTTTCAGCTAGAGCATTAAAAACAATGTTTACTGCCTTCTGAATAGTTTTTAGTATTATACAAGCCCTCTAGAAATTAAATAACATTCACATGGTCACCTTTTCACTCCTTTATGGCCGAGCCAATCAATGGCCATGATACTGAAGAGCGCGCTCTAATTGGTTTAGTCTCATCAACTGGCCACTATGTGGTATTGATATTTTTTGTTCATTTAACAATTACTCAACTTAGGAAAAAATACATAGAACATGCTTAAAAACATGTCTTACATATATTTTACAGCTGCGATCTTTAAAGCGCTAGGTGGCAAGTTTAAAAAACATGAACTAGACTATCAATTTACATTGGAAAGAGGGTTCCAGAAAATATGACCAGTTTTGTTTGATTCATTTAAATGTTGGTGTTGTATTTTGTATATTATTTTGTTTTGTTTACATTGGAGTAGTGTTACTGCATCATACTGTTTACATTAGTTTGCCATGCAGTGCACTCACTTTTTCTGGTTTAGACTTTAAATGTTAGATTAACTATGAAGCCAAAGTTACAAAAATATTGTACTGAAGAAAAACATGTTATGCTTTTTGGTCATTTTTAAGTTATATGCATTCTATGGAATGAATAATCATGTATGATCTCATTTTTTGGGGGTAAAATAACAACAGATGGTTCCTTATGAACATATTTATTTAACGACAATAACAAGCATTCCCATGACAGACAAAAAAGACAAAGGCTGAGATATAAATTACACTTAAAACAGTGTAAAAACATTTCTCTGAATTATTACACCAACATATCTGCGACAAACACAAATAAACTGCACACCTGGACACATGGCACATGTTTGTATGTTTGCATATCAGTTGCCAGTTAACACATAAGGACCAGGCGAAACTATATGTCAAAGTAAAGATTCCTACAGCAGGGAACTGATTCATTAGGCCCCAATCCTGGATGATCTTCTAAAAATAATGGAAAGTGCCACTCTATATAACAACTGACAAGGTCAAAGTTGTAATAGACACAAAACACATTTTTAGATATTCAACACTCTACTGCTATCTGGCAGATAAAGTGGATAGTGCACCCCCCAAAATTGTCACATTTCATGTTTCAGGTAAACCGTGATGAATGGGGCCATATGAATCCCCTTTCTATTGTACATGTACTGTACATTTCTACAACAAACACAGCAGTTCCAATGGCCTCGTTTACACTGCACACCAAATCGGATTTTTTTGCCCTAAAGTGACAAAGATCAGATTTTTTTTTACCGCTTCCAAGTGCTTCAAATCCGATCCTTTCGCATCAGATTAAGGCCACATCAGGAGATAGTCCGCATCTTATCTTTTCAAATGAGACTTCTGTATAAATAAAAAGTGTCCTGAATGCGATGTGATTGTGACTTTTTCGCCATCTTTGGGCGAGCTACGTCATTCATGTGCGCGGAGAAAGACGCAGCCCACCAGCGGGAGTAAATACGTCATCACAACATCCAGCAAAGTATTTTTTGTCGGCTGAATTTTCGGAGCATCACTAGTCACTAGATAAAAGACTATACGTAATATATGAAGATATATATTATATACTTTGATTTTGAAGAAATAGTGGTTGTTGAAGGACCGGAATAGATGTGTATGCTGTCCCGTATTTGCTTACATGTTACTTACATTGCGTAAGTTGTTTACGTAAATAAGTTAATTATATTAATTATATTACTTTAATTTATTTTCATGTAAACAAAAACACACATTTTTAAGTCATGGCCACTTTTAGTTTGTAAAAGTAGCGACTTCTTTGTTCATTTACTGAATCCGGTCAACTTCTTTTGTTTTCACTTCGTCGAACTGCACATGCAAGTGGCGCCAAGACCACATCGGGGCCACATTGGGGCTTGTGCACTTTTATACTGCAGTCTGATAAAGATCACATTCTACTTGCAGTGTAAACAGTCATCTGGAAAAAATCTATTTAGAAAAAAATAGATTTAGGCCACTTTAGTCTGCAGTGTAAACATAGTCAATGAGAACAACCAAATAATGTTAGTATAAAAAAATATACACTCAACAAACAGGCAGCAAACATCTTTGACAACGTTAGCTTGAACCAGTACACAGAATTTAAAGTACTCCTCTTTGGCGTAGCTGCAAACATAATCGAGTTTAGAGACACAGTAAAGGCAAAATTAGAAGGAACATTACAGTTTACTTCCCATTTCTCGCTTGTGTTGAATGAAGCTGCAGATTTCACAGTCACAAGGAGTGAGAAGCATGGCGTTTGCATACAAAAATACTGTATGGCTAATAGCAGCAAGTCTCTGTTAAAAAGGATTGCAAGACACTTTTAGGACAAAGGTTAGTAATGCAAGTTACATCCGCTTATCCCTTCATGGGACATCTGATGAGCGCAGATACCATAAAGGCACTCTGTCACAAACCATGGATATAAACACGCACCAGTGACCACTTTAGTGCCTCCTGTGTGATTTGTTGTGCAGCACGTTACAATCCTGTTCCTCTGTGACACAAAGCCCTGACATGAACACAGGTGTCTTAAGTAGTACCAGTAACACACGTGATGATGATGTTCATCTTCCAATCAGGAGTCATCGTTGGCCCGCTTACGAGACTGATCACCTCTGAAAACAGCAGCAAACACAAAAGGTATTCACGTCAAGCTTTTTTCAACATCTACTATACTACAGGTTACTGTTTTACATGGTCCAAAATGCGAACAACGAGAAAACATTCAACTTAATTAGAGATGTCCGATAATATCGGCCTGTCGATATTATCGGCCGATAAATGCTTTAAAATGTAATATCGGAATCGTTTTTTTAAATTATCGGTATCAGTTTTTTTTTGTTTTTTTAAAATTAAATCAACATAAAAAACAAGATACACTTACATTTAGTGCACCAACCCAAAAAACCTCCCTCCCCCATTTACACTCATTCACACAAAAGGTTGTTTCTTTCTGTTATTAATATTCTGGTTCCTACATTATATATCAGTAAAATCAATACAGTCTGCAAGGGATACAGTCCGTAAGCACACGTGATTGTGCGTGCTGCTGGTCCACTAATAGTACTAACCTTTAGCAGTTAATTTTACTCATTTTCATTAATTACTAGTTTCTATGTAACTGTTTTTATATTGTTTTACTTTCTTTTTTATTCAAGAAAATGTTTTTAATTTATTTATCTTATTTTTTTTTTTTTTTTTTTTTTTTTTAAAAGGACCTTATCTTCACCATACCTGGTTGTCCAAATTAGGCATAATAATGTGTTAATTCCACGACTGTATATATCGGTATCGGTTGATATCGGTATCGGTAAGTAAAGAGTTGGACAATATCGGATATCGGCAAAAAGCCATTATCGGACATCTCTAAACTTAATATCATGATTAGTTTGACTTAGGCTCACTATGAAGGCCATCAATTATTGGCCAACACACTTCTAATAGGGCTGCAACAATTAGTCAACATTGTTGACAATAAAATTTGTTGCCAACAATCATATTTGTCGACAATGGTCTTGACGTCATCACTTGTGTCTTTCCGGGCGGAATTGGGTCACTCGCCAAAACAATGCCAGTGATAAAATGTAAAGTTTCAGAATATTTCCTCTTATTCTTGTTAAAAACATGAATACCTTGCTCATTTTGCAAGGCAAACCATGTTTTAGGCAAGTAATCTGTGATACGCGAGCATTTAATGCGGAGACATGATGTCAGACCTCAGTAAGTGTGTCAGCTTCTACCTTGTTAGCTAGCCAACAAGACTAAACTTTGTTTACATCAATTCCAGTACTTTTTAAAGCATCGTCAATTTGCAATGCCGAAAAAAAGGCACTTTAACAAACGTGTACCGCGCAAGCACATACTTACAGAGAGAGAGAGACAGACACCAATGCGGAGGTATCATGAGATTAAACATACAATCTATTAAATAGCCAACATTTTAAAAATGTATCAAGGGTAGAATTCTACACATTGAGTCTATTTGAGTGCTGAAACTGCCAAGAGTTAATCAATAGTCAATATACCAGTGTGCAGCTTTTTAAACATCACAAAATGCTTTTCTTTTTGTGGAAGTTAGATTTTGTGTTGTTTGTTTTCATTGCTGCTATTGTAACTGTTTAAAAAAAAACATAAACAAGGTTAATTGTTGTTGTTTTTTAGCACTTTGCCTTTCCTTTCTTTTAAATGAACAATAATTGTCATTTTAAGTGTTGTAACAGCTGAGTGAGCAGCACAATTATAGTATACATAAATATTTAGGAATGAATTAGTCATCTTTGTTGTTTGTAAGCACATGCCTAAATAAACTTAAGCTGCATATAGAAGTCAATGGAAAAATTAGAGCCATTAAATATGTGCATGCCTTATTATCTGATTAATCGTTAAGATAATCGCTGACTACTCGACTATCAAAATACTCGTTAGTTGCAGCCCTAACTTCTACTATACCTTATTTGGACTACAGGTAATCGTCCGTGATGCTTTCTATGTAGTTTTGATAAATTAAAGATACAATTGCTTACTTAATTCTCTCTCTCCTCCTGTAATAAATAGATGCTCCTGATTCCAACACTTCTACAACATTTATTATTTTTACTAGTCGCAGTAAATGCTAGAGATGTCCCGATACAACTTTTTCACTTCTGATACCATACTGATATTGGAGCTTTGAGTCTTTGTCCATAACAATGTTGATTCAAAACGATATCAGCACAAATTATACTTTTATTATTTTGTGGTGTGGAATGTTAGAAAAGGTTTGGTCGAATTAAATTGCTCAAAAAACAATGGTAGGTATGAAAAACACTAATCTATTTGTTATCAACCATCTGGAATGGAGTCTTTAATTAAATTGAAGTGGAGCGGTAATTGTTTTTGGCGACACCTATAGGCCACAATACTGCATTAGGTTAAGCTTATGAAGCAGTAAGTTGAATGATGCGGACACATTTGTAACTGGATATTTTCTAATATGCTTCTGCCTTGGAGACTTTGTATCTGAACGTAATATGCAACTACTGGTATATTCAGTTTGTTTACATTGACAAACGTCGTGTTTTAGACCTCAATGTTGTTCGATTAAGGACACTTATTACGTATGTATGGTTTGTGTGCTATTGTATACTGAGCTGTTGTGTAGCTGCTAGTTCCTAATAGCCTATAGTATAGCCTATTTTGTTTACTTTTTGTAAATGACTTCACTTAAATAAAAAAAAGAAGCACCCTTATGGAGGACATTTATATGGTGACTGGCTGTCCAGCTTGTATCTCCGTTACAAGGGGATACTTTTTTTGCTGATATATAACCAGTTTCTCATTAGCTATGTTCACGATGCAGGTCAATTCAGATTTGTTTGCCCATGTGTGACAAAGGAGCAGAAAACAGTCAGTAGCGAAAAGAGGATGTTTTGGAACTTATGTCAATGTCCCGCCATTCTCACCCACACACTCCTTGGAACTGAGATAGCAGCCTTGCTGCCATGCCCAGAATTTCTACCCGCTTCCTTTTTAATAACCGACACGCAATTATTTGGTTATAAAAATGTTGACTGCAGTTTAAAAAAAATCCTTGACATTACCAAATTGGGGCCATCTTTACTGCTGCAAACATGGCACATTTGCATCACTTCACAGACTCAATAACATTATTAATGCCGATGCAAAATATATAAAAAGATTGGATAGCAACATCTGAATTGGGCATCATAGTGTGAATTTACAGTGCCATTACTGTTCCTATATTTTAAGTGATAGTAATGTTAAAAAAAAAGGCTTCATCGTTATTATAACACTATTACTGGTTTTGATCGAGATATTTGCACACATGTTTATTCAATCTGCACACTACCCCTGTATCTACACTTTGTCTATCTACCGCAACCCAACCTGTCAAGGCAGATGACTGCCTCACACCGAGACACAGTTGTTGTTCTAAGGTGTTCCTCTCCTTGATAATGTCAGGTTCACATTGACAGCATATATGTAATCTGTTTATTTTTCTGCTTACATTGCCACAATGCAGATCCAAACCAGAATTGCACTGTGGATCCAGCCAAAGACAAATCCCCAACACCAATTATACACTAAGGTGACTGACCGTGGGAAGCCGTTCATGGAGAGCTCCATCTGAAGTTTCTGGTCGTGAGCGGCGTAGTCAGACAGCAATGACTCCACAGCAGGAGGGTTGATTTGAGGAATAAAGCTTGAGAACAGTGCTGGCGCTAACTGGGCCCATTCTGCAAAATAAATAATGTAATGTAAGATTTATACAGACAAAAATTGTGTGGATGTTGGTGCAGGGTGCAACCGTTTTGTGATAATGTACCTGGTCGGAAGCTGTGGAGGCCTATAACCACACTGGCCATGGTTGATGGCTGCACTTCAAAGGGCATTGCATGAGCTTTGATGAGAAGCGCTGGAATAAACCCCAAATAGATGTCATGAAGAATTTTAGTTTGTCAGCAAGGTTTGAGTACAAGCTCCCACCAAGGAACACAGTAGATCAATCCATTAGTTACTTTTATTTTAGGGATGCAATTATCGATAATTTTAGTTATCGCGAAATCTGTTGATAAAGCAACACAAAAGACTGATGAGCAGGAAAATATTTAACTGACAACATAGACCCTCAAATTCTGGAATTGGAGACTGATATAGATTCAGATACAAATGTTTTCTCCCACATCATTAATACTTTTTTCATTATACAGATGAACAATATAACAGCAACATTGAATTTGACAACAAGCTGTGAATTATTAATTTCAACAGTAAAAGCTTGTATGCAAACGACAATAACATGAAGGATTTTTTGAAACAATTCAGCAAACCCTTGAAAATGATCTCTATCTCAGAAACATGGACAGATGATAAAAAAAAGTAATAGATTTTGATCTGGAAGGGTAAGAAATAACTTATATTAATAGAAACAGAGGAGGAGTAGCGGTGTACGTAATGAAGAACCCTAACTAAAAAGTGGTAAACATAATTTGCTTTTGATAATATCTTAGAATGAAAATATCCATCCATCCATTTTCTACCGCTTATATGTATATATATGTATATATAGTCACGATCAAAAGTTTACTTACACTTGTAAAGAACATAATGTCATGGCTGTCTTGAGTTTCCAATAATTTCTACAACTCTTATTTATTTGTGATGATTGGAGCACATACTTGTTGGTCACAAAAAACTTTCATGAAGTTTGGTTCTTTTATGAATTTATTATGGGTCTACTGAAAATGTGACCGAATCTGCTGTGTCAAAAGTATACATACAGCAATGTTAATATTTGGTTACATGTCCCTTGGCAAGTTTCACTGCAATAAGGCGCTTTTGGTAGCCATCAACAAGCTTCTGGCAAGCTTCTGGTTGAATTTTTGACCACTCTTGACAAAATTGGTGCAGTTCAGCTAAATTTGTTGGTTTTCTTAGATGGATTTGTTTTTTCAGCATCGTCCACACATTTAGGTCAGGACTTTGGGAAGGCCATTCTGAAACCTTAATTCTAGCCTGATTTAGCCATTCCTTTACCACTTTTGACGTGTGTTTGGGGTCATTGTCCTGTTGGAACACTCAACTGCACCCAAGACCCAACTTCTGGGCTGATGATTTTAGGTTGTCCTGAAGAATTTGGAGGTGATTGATTGATACTTATTTGTAGATTGCACAGTACAGTACATATTCCGTACAATTGACTACTAAATGGTAACACCCGAAACGTTTTTCAACTTGTTTAAGTCGGGGTCAACTCGTAATCCTCCTTTTTCATTGTCCCATTTAACGCACCAGTTCCATTGGCAGCAAAACAGGCCCAGAGCATAATATTACCACCACCATGCTTGACGGTAGGAATGGTGTTCCTGGGATTAAAGTCCTCACCTTTTATCCTCCAAACATATTGCTGGGTATTGTGGCCAAACAGCTCAATTTTGATTTCATCTGACATCACATGGACAAAGATAAGACCTTCTGGAGGAAAGTTCTGTGGATGTCATTCATATCACCACAGCTGATCTGTTGTACGTTGAAGAGGCACAATTACAACAAGGATAAACCAACTGTACTACACACACAAGAGCATAAAGATGCAATGTGTATGTGAATGTATTTTCTTTCCTGGAGAACGTTGGACCTGTAAGTAATCACAACAAGCTGGGGTCACATTGTACCAAAGAAAGAGATCAGCATTGTCACCTGAAAAAGGTAACCAATCTTGTTTGTTTCAACAACTGTTTAAATTAAAGAAGAGTAAATGATGCACTATGTTAAGTTGTTTACTACATTATCGATTAGAGCAGATCAGAGCAGCTTTATTTGTCCATTCTTAACATGTACAAGACACATAAGAACTGAAATTACATTTTCGGCACAATCCCGCTAAGACGGGACCGCCAACGGATCAGCCACTTAGGGCGCTCCTTAACTGTAACTGTAGTAGTAACTGTACCTTGTTTGCAAGATTATTGCAAACTGCAAAGATTTTCAAAATGTGCACCTAAATTTCAATATACTTATTTTCACTTAATTTTAAGCAAATCAATGACTTGCAGTTCAATAAAACATTTAAAAAACGTGACATTGACTACTGGTACTAAATTGCATTTGTACATATTGGGGTGTTTTCTTCAGCAAATTTTATTTATGCAAACAAATAATGCCTAGGGACCCGACCGCAGATCCTTGTGTGTACATCCCACCAAAAAAAATATAATTTTACATCAGCGTGTACTACTGATGGCAAAGTAAAACAGGGTTATGAAAATTTCCCACATCCTAAAATACATATAAAATACAATTTCCATCAAACATAACATAAAAAATATATATTTTAAATTATATTTATTTTTTTACTTGTTTTTTTCTTGTACGTTCGGATTGTTTGAATTTTATTGTTGAAATAAATTTAGAAAAAAAAGATCTGTGATTGGTTAGCACATTTCCGAGGTTCACACAGCTTATCACAAAGGTCTTTTCCTACGGGTTAGAAACAAAGTGTAATTTAAAAGTGACCGTTGTTTAAAAATGATTAGCTCCACTTCCAATGTTAAAGTGAGTGTCACTTACACTAATACACACAGGAAAACGTGTGAAAGAGAATTGTAAGTAGGCCCCACCTGCGCTTACCGAAACAGAGATTTTGAATGACTAACAAGAGCCTCACTTTGTTCATGTAGTTCTACTGTCGAATATTGTGCTAAGAGCATTGCACAGAGTGAGACTTCTTGTATCCATTTTAAAAGCCAGAGACGAAGACGTAGCAATTTATTGATGACGGCAGAGTTATTGTGTTAATTTTCATTTATCGTTCAATTTATTGACTTATTATCAGGCCAGACCTACATGCATCCATCTTCTTCCGCTTATGCGAGGTTGGGTCGCTGGGGCAGCAGCCTCAGCAGAGAAGCCCAGACTTTCCTCTCCCCAGCCACTTTGTCCAGCTCCTTACGGGGGATCCCAAGGCATTCCCAGGCTAGCTGGGAGACAGTCCCCCCAACGTGTCCTGGGTCTTCCCTGTGGCCTACTACCAGTCAGACGTACCCCTAACACCTTCTTAAGAAGGCCTTCGAGGGGCAATCAGACCAGATGCCCAAACCACTTCATCTGGCTCCTCTCGATGTGGAGGCACAGCGGCTCTACTCTAAGCTCCTCCCAAATGACACATCTTCTCACCCTATCTTTAAGGAAGAGCCCCTTGGCGGTTTGATCCTCGGCTACAGAAGCTAGCTCTTGGGATAGGAACGTCAATTTGCTGGGGTGGAAGGAACCTGAGCTGGTGCACGAGGTGGAGAGGTTTCGGCAGAATCTAGACGTACTAACTTTAACGCACAGCAAGTGATCTGGAACTAGTCCTCTTGAGAGGAGCTGGACTCTCTTCCACTCTGGAATTGCAAGCAGTCAGAGGCGAAGGGCTGGGGTGGCGATACTTGTTGCCCCGCTGGTCAGAGCTTGTACGTTGGAGTTTGTCACGGTAGACAAGAGGTTAGCTTCTGGGTAGGGAGACGGGTCCTGACTGTTGCTTGTGCTTACGCAGAGAGTGCTCCCCCAGGTAAATCAATCAAAGTTTATTTATATAGCCCTTAATCACAAATGTCTCAAAGGGCTGCACAAGCCACAATGACATCATAGTGGTGGTTTCCTTGTTCTGCTGGGGGACTACAACACTCACTTTGGCAGTGACGGTGAAACCTGGAGTGATTGAGATAAACAGCCGCCTGGATATATAATATATATATATATATATATATATATATATATATATATATATATATATATATATATATATATATATATATATATATATATATATATATATATATATATATATATATATATATATGCAGTTCCACGACTGCATATATCGGTTGATATCGGTATCGGTTGATATCGGTATCGGTAATTAAAGAGTTGGACAATATTGGATATCGGCAAAAAGCCATTATCGAACATCCCTACTCATATTTGAAAATAGGAAATAATAATAATGTGAGGACACTGACATATTGCATGAAACAAGTGTGAAAATATTTACCTTCAAGATTGTTACACCACTGACAATAGTTTCAAGAGACTACATAAGAACTTAATATTACAAAATAGTATTATATGCAAATTTATTTCAAATAAATTGTTAACTGGATTCAATAATGCGACTCTTTGAATTTCTGTAATTTCATAATATATTTTCACGTGGCTTTTTATTTTTAGAAAAACCCCTTTATATTTCGCAAAGCAATAATTGGTTAATATTTAAAACAAACATGCGTATTTCGCAAGCAAATATTTTTTAGCTTACCTCACTATTAACAACCCTGTCTGCAACTGAAGTGGGTTTTGGGTGGATCTTTCCTCTCCATGTCACTTTCGGTTGACATCCAAAAGTACCAGCTAGTGAAAAGTTTGTTTTCCTTGCTTCAAGTTGTTTCATATGTTTTTGGCGTTTCGCATGTACTTCCAAAACCTTGAAACCTCGTGATCCATAGTCAATATTATCATGACACCACGTGCACAAAACCTTTCCGGGACGATCGATTTTCCGAATAAAATCACCGAACAAAGTCGTAACTTCCTTCTTCCCAACAGTATCAGTGATTTCCCTTTCCATCCAGTCCCATCGAAACTTATTTTTGACATGTTTATCAATTTCTTTTACTCGTAAAGCGTCCTTTCTCTCGAGAACCGACATCGTTTACATATGGAAAATGGCGGTATGATGACGTTATTAACGTCATCATTCATAACAGATGTCCTGATTGGTCACAAGGAACATATTGACCAATCAACTACGGCGTAATATAAACTACGTCTCGAATCTTGATTTAGGGTCGGAAAAAAAAAACGGAAAAACGGAAGATAATATATCTTTTTTTCCCGAGATTAAAAAAGACGGAATTCCGACTTTAGACGGAAAAATCACATGCCTGTTTTATGAATTTATTATGGGTCTACTGAAAATGTGACCAAATCTGCTGTGTCAAAAGTATACATACAGCATTGTTAATATTTGGTTACATGTCCCTTGGCAAGTTTCACTGCAATAAGGCACTTTTGGTAGCCATCCACAAGCTTCTGGCAAGCTTCTGGTTGAATTTTTGAGCACTCCTCTTGACAGAATTGGTGCAGTTCAGCTAAATTTGTTGGTTTTCTGACATGGACTTGTTTCTTCAACATTGTCCACATGTTCACAATGGCGTTTAAGTCAGGACTTTGGGAAGGCCATTCTAAAACCTTAATTCTAGCATGATTTAGCCATTCCTTTACCACTTATGACGTGTGTTTGGGGTCATTGTCCTGTTGGAACACCCAACTGCACCCAAGACCCAACCTACAGGCTGATGATTTTAGGTTGTCCTGAAGAATTTGGAGGTAATCCTCCTTTTTTATTGTCCCATTTACTCTATGTAAAGCACCAGTTCCATAGGCAGCAAAACAGGCTCAGAGCAATAATACTACCACCACCATGCTTGACGGTATTAATGGTGTTCCTGGGATTAAAGGCTTCACCTTTTCTCCTCCAACATATAGCTAGGTACTGTGGCCAAACAGCTAAATTTTTTGCTTCAACTGTTTCATCCTTCCTCCAGAAGGTCTTATCTTTGTCCATGTGATCAGCAGCAAACTTTAGACAAGCCTTAAGGTGTCGCTTCTGGAGCAAAGGCTTTCTTCTTGCATGGTAGCCTCTGAGTCCATGACGATGCAAAACACGCTTGACTGTGGACACTGACACCTGTGTTCCATCCTTCCATTTTTTACCGCTTGTCCCTTTCGGAGTCTGAGGGGTGCTGGAGCCTATCTCAGCTGCATTTGGGCGGTAGACGGGGTACACCCTGGACAAGTCTCCACCTCATCGCAGGGCCAACACAGAAAGACAGACAACATTCACACACTAGGGCCAATTTAGTGTTGCCAATTAGACAATCCCCAGGTGCATGTCTTTGGAGGTGGGAGGAAGCCGGAGTACCCGGAGGAAACCCACACAGTTACGGGGAGAACATGCCAACTCCACACAGAAAGATCCCGAGCCCAGGATCGAACCCAGGACATTCGTATTGTGAGGCACACACACTAACCCCTGTGCTCCAGCAGCTTCCAATTCATTGCAGACTTGCTTTTTGGTGGTTCTCGGTTGACTCTTGATCATCCTGACCAATTTTCTCTCAGCAGCAGGTGATAGCTTGTGTTTTCTTTCTGATTGTGGCAGTGACAAAACTGTGCCATGCACTTTATACTTACAAACAATTGTCTGCACAGTTGCTCTTGGGACCTTAAGCTGCTTTGAAATGGCTCCAAGTGACTTTCCTGACTTGTTCAAGTCAATGATTCGTTTTTTCATTTCTGTGCTGAGTTCCTTTGACTTTCCCATTGTCGCGTTTGTAACCGAGTCTAATGACTGCATCACACAAGCCCTAATTAAATGGGCTCAGAGAAGTCAACAGGTGTCGCCAATCATAATCAATCACATGAAGTTAAGAGGCCATGCCATGAAGCTAATTTGATTTGATTGTAACTTTTCTACATCACCAAAATTATGTTGCTGTATGTATACTTTTGACCCAGCAGATTTGGTCACATTTTCAGTAGTCCCATAATAAATTCATAAAAGAACCAAACTTCATGAATGTTTTTTGTGACAAACAAGTATATGTGCTCCAATCACTCTAATACAAAAAAATAAGAGATGTATAAATTATTGGAAACTCAAGACAGCCATGACATTAAAGTTAAAGTACCAAAAATGATTCTCTGCATTTGACCCATCACCCTTGATCAACCCTTGGGAGGTGTGGGGAGCAGTGAGCAGCAGTGGTGGCCGCGCCCGGGAATCATTTTTGGTGATTTAACCCCCAATTCCAACCCTTGATGCTGAGTGCCAAGCAGGGAGGTAATGGGTCCCATTTTTATAGTCTTTGGTATGACTCGGCCGGGGTTTGAACTCACAACCTACCGATCTCAGGACGGATACTCTAACCCAGGGGTCACCAACGCGGTGCCCGCGGGCACCAGGTAGCCCGTAAGGACCAGATGAGTCCCCCGCTGGCCTGTTCTAAAAATAGCTCAAATAGAAGCACTTACCAGTGAGCTGCCTCTATTTTTTAAATTTGATTTATTTACTAGCAAGCTGGTCTCGCTTTGCTCGACATTTTAAATTCTAAGAGAGACAAAACTCAAATAGAATTTGAAAATCCAAGAAAATATTTTAAAGACTTGGTCTTCACTTGTTTAAATAAACTCATTATTTGTTTTACTTTGTTTCTTATAACTTTCAGAAAGACAATTTTAGAGAAAAAATACAACCTTAAAAATGATTTTAGGATTTTTAAACACATATACCTTTTTACCTTTTAAATTCCTTCCTCTTATTTCCTGACAATTTAAATCAATGTTCAAGTAAATTTTATTTTTTTTATTGTAAAGAATAATAAATACATTTTAATTTAATTCTTCATTTTAGCTTCTGTTTTTTCGACGAATAATATTTGTGAAATATTTCTTCAAACTTATCATGATTAAAATTCAAAAAAATTATTCTGGCAAATCTAGAAAATCTGTAGAATCAAATTTAAATCTTATTTCAAAGTCTTTTGAATTTGTTTTAAAATTTTTGTTCTGGAAAATCTAGAAGAAATAATGATTTGTCTTTGTTAGAAATATAGCTTGGTCCAATTTGTTATATATTCTAACAAAGTGCAGATTGGATTTTAACCTATTTAAAACATGTCATCCAAATTTCTAAAATTAATCTTAATCAGGAAAAATTACTAATGATGTTCCATAAATTATTTTTTCAAAAAGATTCGAAGTTTAGTCTAGTTTTTCTCTTCTTTTTTTCGGTTGAATTTTGAATTTTAAAGAGTCGAAATTGAAGATAAACTATGTTTCAAAATTTAAATGTAATTTTTTTCTTTTTTTTTTCCTCTTTTAAACCGTTCAATTAAGTGTAAATATCATTAATTATTAATAATAACATCGAGTTAAAGGTAAATTGAGCAAATTGGCTATTTCTGGCAATTTATTTAAGTGTGTATCAAACTGGTAGCCCTTCGCTTTAATCAGTACCCAAGAAGTAGCTCTTGGTTTCAAAAAGGTTGGTGACCCCTGCTCTAACCACTAGGCCACTGAGTAGGTGTTATGTCCTTCAATAGTGTATGTAAACTTTTGACCACGACTGTATATTGCGTGGTACCCCATGGATCAATACTGGGACCAAAACTGTTCAATCTCTATACAAACAACATTTGTAAAGTTACAAATAACTTGACACAACTGTGTTTTGTTCAGAAGAGAACACAGAAGCTAGCTAAAACAAATAACAGAATACATGAACAAATTAAAGAGATGGTTTGACAAAAACAGACTCTTATAATCTCAGTAAAACTAAAATAGTAACAGTACAGTTGGTAACAGTAGAAGAGAAAAATAAACACAAATACAAATAGTTAACATTGACAGAGTAAAATAAATCTATTTGTTGAGTGTAATAATAGACGATAGAATAAATTGTAAATCTCATAACAATATACAACAAAAGGTAGATGGAAACACTTCCATAATGAATAAAGCTAAATATATTTTGGACCAAAAATCACTTCATGTTCTCTACTGCGTGCTAGTGTTACCAGATATCTGAGTTATTGAGTAGAAATATGGGGAAATAACTACAAAAGTAGACTTTGTTCACTAACCATGTTACAAAGGAGGTCAGATAGAAAAATACATAATGTTGGCTAGTGAAAACATTCAAACCCTGTATTTATTGAATCAAAAATATTGAAATTCAGTGATTTGGTGCATTTTCAAACCGCTCAAATTATGCACAAAGCAAACTATAACCTGCTACTACTCAAGAATATACAATTATTTCCACACAAAAGAACAAAATATAACCTTAGAGAAAAATCTATTTAAAACATTTCTAAGCACGTACAACACTTAAAACCTTTAGTATATCAGTATGTGGTTCAGCAGCTCCACCATCCGAGTTATACTGCTTCCCATTTGAAAAGGTATCAACTGGAGGACTGATAACATTTTTAGATGGAATCCACAGACTGCTTCCAGTCTGGGAATTAAATAGGAAAGTGCATTATGTCACATAAAAGACTAGACTGAGAGGCAAGTCATGGCCTCAAAAGGATCAACAGAAGACACCTCTGCCCGGCACAAATCCCCTGGACAGATATGGTCGCAGATTAAAGTGTGCCATCTGTCAGTCTACATTTCACTGGGTCAAAGACTGTCCACACAAAGGTGAGCAAGTCAAGTTAACAGAAGACTGTAAAACTAATAATGTAGAAGAGTGCAATATCAATTTGTTTACAAAAGAGTCATCCTCTGGAGCTGAAATCTTCATGACAGAGTGTTTTGGCACATCGATCATTGACACCGCATGCACACGGATGGTGTGTGGACAAGAGTGGCTAAATAGCTACATTACTGGACTGAAACATCTATCCAGCCATCTATTTTCTACCACTTGTTCGTTTCAGGGTCACTGGGGCCTGGAGCCTATCCCAGCTGCACTTGCCAAAAAGAGGTTAATAAGCTAAAATAGACGAAGACCCAGCTGTCAACCCTTCAGGTTTGGAAATGGAAAAGTGGTGTATTCCACCAAAAAGCTAAAAATTCCTGCACTAATTGGATATACAATGTGCCATATTAAAATGGAGGTAGTTCCAGCTGACATCCCACTGCTTTTGAGTGAAGCTTATATGAAGCGACAAGGCACAAGACTGAAAATGAATAATGACGGCCCCGCTGTAGCGGCTGCCTTTTGGTTGGGGACCCTTTGGGACTGTTTGACAAGGGGTGGCACTTTCGTGACTTCTGCTGTGCTTTTTTGTGGACTTCTAGATCTGCCTCCCGGGAGCCTTTTGGCCATGGAGACCAGCTGCTGGGTCTCCGCCACACCAGAGTCCGTTTGGAGAGACTGGAGGAGATGCAGATGAAAAGACAGGGCTGCAGAGCTAGCACTGAGCGCCGGGACGGACAGGCTTCACAGTGTCTTGGCTGATTGAGCAGGTATCTGACACCTCAGTCTCCTCAGACGCATCCTTGCTCATCCATGCGGACTGGACACTGGCCGAGAGTTGGTTGGCGGCCGAGAGTGGAGTCGGCTCTCTTGGTTGCTTAGTTGGGTCTGCTCCTGTCTCTGGCCATGCTCCCTTCACCCCAGCAGACGATGGCGTGGAACACCGCAGAGGCCACCACAGTGTATATGGTTCTTTTACCTTTTATTCATAGTTGTATGTAGAAGTGGCTGGTTGCATCAGCTCTGCTCTTTTAACATATTTAATGTCCTTTGTGTTCTTTGATGTTTCCCTCTTACACACATGTAAGAGGGTTGTGTGCTATGGCTATGAGTTGTTTTTTCCCTTGGCCTCAGTCTGGACCCCCTCTCCAGGAGCACCCCCCATTGTTTATCTGTATCTCACCTTTTTTGTAAGGGGCGCCGGAAGTTGGCAGACCCGTCAGCGATCCTGTTCTGTCTCCCTGTAATGTTTGTCTGATCTTGAATGGGATTGTGCTGAAAATTTAAATTTCCCCTCTGGGATTAATAAAGTATTTCTGATTCTGATTCTGATTCTGACAGTGCAGTCACATTACTGTGTTAACATCATGGGCAGTAGCAACAATAATAATCTATGGGATAACCAGGTATTGATAACTACAGGAGATAACACTTAAGTAAACAACACAAATTGAGGTTGAAGAAGTGCTTACAGTCACAGAAGAAATGAGTTCAGCGCTAAAATTAAAATACTGTTAAAACTTCACAAACAATTTGGACATGCTTTTGCTGACAGGCTACATAAGCTTGTAAAAAGTTCAGGCAACAGTGACACAGAGTGTGTCACCATACAAGACAAAATTGTGATTGAATGTGAAATATGCCAAAAAATATAAAAAGACTACACCAAAGCCAGCTGCTGGTCTACCACTACCAAAAAATACAAAGAGACTACACCAAAGCCAGCTGCTGGTCTACCACTAGCATCACAGTACAACAAGACATAGCAGTAGATCTTCATGAGCTTGAACCAGGTCTATGGTATCTACCCATTATTGATCTGTTCACAAGGTTTAGTGATGGCAGCATTCTGACCACAAAAATCCTCTGAGATTGTGAAACACTTTGTCCACAACTGGATTAGTGTGCATGGCCCACCACAGAAACTGTTCAGTGAAAATTGGGGAGTTTAACAATGACGAGATGAGAGATGGCTGAAAATTTTAACATAGAAATGAAGGCAACAGCTGCCTAAAGCCTGTGGAGCAATGGACTTTTGTCGTGTCACAACCAAACACTCACTGAGATCATATTGAAAGTAAAAATAAGTAACTGTTGTGACTGAAACACTTCAATGGATACTATGTAAAGTGTACATGGCTTGGTTGTTGGACAAAATCCCAATCTGCCCTCTGCTAACTGACAAATCCCCAGCATTAGAGGGCAGAACAAAAAGTGAGTGGCTCGCAAAACACATCTCCGCTTTTTCATGCATTGAGAAAGGCTTTTACAGAAGAGTGTTCAGAAAGAATACAGAGGGTGCTGCGTAAACAAATATGCCATACAGATGACAAATACAACGCTGGTGACAAAGTATATTACAAGACAGTGGACTCCCAGGAGTGGAAAAGAACCAGAAGATGTCATCGGTCAGGATGGTGCTGAGGTCTTTGTCAGACACGAAGGAATCCGCATTAGAGTCCATCATCTCAGATTACAAAAATGTCATGGATAAAGGACACAAACGTTGAGCATCGACAAGTGACTGCTAACAACATAGAGGACACCGAGCATGTTGTCACTGAGATGCAAGGAGAAAGACAGATTGAAGTAGAACATCACATCAATTGCTGTGCTGAACAGGACAGTAGTGCTGAGCAAAGACACAATGTTAGTTTAAAAACAGGCCAAACTGTGAAATACAAAGATAAAGACAGTGCTGTTTTTCACACAGTCAAGTCTTGAGTCGTGCAGGCAAAACTACGGGTATATATAAGCACTGGCTGAACTTACAATGTATTGAGCCCCTGTGAGCTATGTGGCAGGTACTACTGTGGCAGCTGACATATCAGATGTAGAGAACCTTGAGGTGGAAACATCTGTTACTGACTTAAGTACCAATGATGTAAGTGACGATACAATTGCAACAATACATCATCAGTAGGGTAAAACTAACCTGTCTCACGACGGTCTAATCCCAGCACACGTTTCTTAGATGTTCCGTAGATGTACATGATGATGTGTTTTTAAAAACTGATTTGTCTATTGACAACACAAAACATGAATAGATAATGAGCTGGAGATATAACATGTTTAAGGAAGTAAGGGATGAGGGTCAAAAGTGTATTTCCACGAGATGGATGTGTTCCCTTGAAGAGATACCCACTGGATATACACCAAAAGCACAGCCTGTGGCCAGAAGGTTTGAGGAGTTTGAATTGTCAGAGCCCCAAAAGGATGTGCTGCAGTGTCCTTTCGGCTACTTGTGGCACTAATTTGTCAAAGAGAGTGGACACTGCACACCATGGATATTAAGTCTGCATTTCTACAGGTAATGAAACTATCATGTGACATCTACATCAGAACCCCTGTTAAAGCAGAGAGAACGGGGGCATTGTGGAAATTTGATGGGTGCATGTTCTGTCACTCTGATGCTTCCCTGTACTGGTACAATCGTGTTAATGAAATAATGCTCACAGCAGGAAGAAAAATGTCACAAGTTGAACCTGCTGTTTTCTATTGGCTTGATCAAGGCTGTGCTGTGACTCGAGTTCCCACCTTCCATGTGGGTGACTTTGTATGGGGAGGGCACACAAGGTTTTTCCACCACAGTGGATACCTAAGCTTTGCTCTACATTCCAAGTTGGGTGTGAAGAACATAAGAACTTCAGTTTTGTGGTAATAGACTTTGTGACTGTAGACAGAAAAGTTAAAATACACCACGAAAGCTACATTCAGCACATGCAGCCAATTCTCATGGATCCCTCACGAGCTGTGGAACATGATTCACCCCTATGTGAGAAGAGAAAGCATCAACTCAGGTTGATTGGCCAAATACTCTGGGTTGCAAGACAGAGCAGACCAGATGTAATGCTTGATGCCAGCAACTTAGGATCAGGCATGAAACACACAACTGTGCAGACTATTCACGAAGCAAACAGAATAGTGTGCAAGATTAAGATAAAAAAAAGTGTCTTTGAACTTCCAATAGACAGTGCCTTGAAGATGAGTGTCTTCAGTGATACCTCATTTGGAAATCTGTCTGATGGAGATACCCAAGGATGACACTTCATTAAACTGATAGGAGAAAATGGAAAGTTGTCACCACTTTCTTGGCAATCTAAAAGAGTCAAGTGGGTTGTGCACAGCACACTTGCGGGAGAAGCATTGGTGACGTCTGGCGGCATTAATAATGCCTTCTTTCTTGCCCCACTCTTCTGAACTGACTCATTGTGATGCTAAAAATGTCACGCCTATAACCTGTGTCACTCGCTGATGCACTGAAGTCCACAAAGTTGGTCTCTAAAAAGGGACTTTGCCTTGAAATAAGCAGCATCAAAGAACTCATTCAAACTCAAACTGTTGAGTGCATCTTTTGGTACGACACAAAAAAAACAACTTGCGGACTGCACTGTCTTACACAAAAGGGGATTCAGCCCTGCAGTTACTCAAGGCACTTGGTGTAGGACAATGGAAACTTGGTTAAGCATAGAGCCTCCTAAAGTTAATTAATACGGCTATTGATGTATTTTTTGTTGTATTAAGGTTTTCAGGTAATACCGCTTTATGTGACTTGTATTGGACCTATGTTATTTTTGTTACTAAGTCACAAGGCTATGGTATTTCTCAAAAGGTTTTTTTTTTTTTTTTTTAAGGATAGGACTCATTTGAATACATTTTATTACTATTATTTTGTTCACTAAGTAAGCGCAAACTATTATTGTGAAGGGAGTTATTATGAAGGGAGTTATTGTAAAAGGTGGAACAGGAAGTGTTTTTGCGTATATCCTGTGGGGAAGGGAAAAATGGCAGTTGCTGATTAAAGCCGCCAGCAAAACATAAAGTTGGATTTATTATTGGGTAACACAAATATCCAAATACCACACGGTAAACAGCGTATGCAATCTATGAAATTGCATGTACTATTAGTGGTAATGTAACTTTGCAAGTGCTATTCATAACTGGTGCAGACCGTCTTATTTAAATGAGGATTTTGCGTGTACTACGCAGCTTTCACCATGGAGACACTCATTTACTGCAAATTCATGCTGCTATCTGTGTTGTTTTGTTATCAAACAAGCAGCAGACATGTAGCACTTTTTATGGGCATTTTAGTAGCAGTCTGGTGCATCTACAATATATCCCACTTTTTTAGTGTGCGCTGCAGATGCGCTCATGAGAGAAAGGCTGCACTTACTGTGCTCAAGATGCAAAAAATGCATCGTTTAAGGAGTTTTTTTCATATAGCAGATAAGTTCATATATTTTCTATATGAAAAAACGAACGCCATTAAAAAAATTAAAACGTCAGCAGACATTAAGACACATTATTTGAATTTGTTTTAATCAGCCCCTTAATTCACCCAGCATGCAGTTTGAAATTATAAAAAGGACGTTGCTGTCCATGCAGACCATGCAAATTTGTTGACACACATACACGCATTCTGTGTTCCTCGTCTGTCTTTGGAGCACGAGCGCTGCGTGAGCACAGATCTTGCAGCCGTGTAATTGTGTCAGTTTGCACATACTTTTCAGACATGCTAAAAAAGTGTTGATAAATCTCTTTGCATGTGCTAAATAATTATATTTGCATCTTCTGCTCCCAGGAATGTGGGCATTTTGCTAATCAGCATATATTCTGTATATTGATGAAGACAAAGACGCAACATGGATTGCATGCCTTATCCTGCTCATTTAACAGACGCAATCCACTTTGTGCATTTTCAGTAGATGCGTGTGCTATCAAGTTTGCACATGCATACCGTTAGTAAATCAGGCTCTAATTGTGTTAATGAAATACTGAATAATTTTTTTTAAATTAATAAAACTACAAAAATACTAGTTAAGTGTATAGTAGCTAGCATGCCACGAAAAATGGGACACCAGCTGAAGCAAAGTACTCACGCATGAGTGTGTTGACATGTTTCTCTGCTACATGATCAGCAAACAAATCCATCAGATCCTGTTTCAGGTCACGGTTAAGCTTCGACTCGATGTAGAATTTGTTCTGAAAATAAATCTTTGTGAGGGATCTTCACACTTTATTTTGCAGCATGCATGACAATTCTAAAACTTTGGATACATTAGGAAAAATATACAGTATTTAACCCATTCTCGTTCAAAAGTTACTTACCAAATACATAAATACTGGAACAATACACTGAAGAGATGCAATGTACTTTGTCAGTGCTGTGTTGAAACTTTCAATGAAGCTTTCAGGTGGGACGGCCTAAAAAAAGGGAAATGTCAAGTAATTATCTCTGCAAGAAATATGAATTTACAGTGGAACCTCTAGACTATGAATGCCTCTCTGGTTGGACAAGCCAAACATCCCAAAAAACCCCAACTTACATGTTAACAGCCTTTATGCATGATGTCACAGTGCGCGTCTTTTTGCCTTTTTCTTTGGCTTTTTTATGCCACTTATTCTAAAAGCCTCAACATGGTCCCCACTTGTAGTTAAGTGTTGTAACTTTTACAAGGGTTATTAACTCCTAACAAATCAGTGATTTAAAAAAATAGAATGTGATGTGAATTGCACTCACTTCATGGTTTCATGCCCTAATGCAAAGAGTGGTGTATATTTGCGTGTCTGTATACTTTGTGAATACAATAGGGACACTTTGCCTCTGGATCATAGGTAGATTATCATCAGCATCTCAGATGTTCCACAGTATTTCATTGTTTTGTCCTTCTTACATGCAGCTGGCTGGAAACTTGCTGCAGATGTTGCACTATTTTGGATTTCAGGTCCATGTAGAGGAGCTCCGAGTGTTGCTGACAAACACACTTGTAGACATAACTGGGAAAACAAAGAAACAGTGGCGCTTGCTTGATTCCAACCACATTTGGGCTTTGCCTGTCAGACATTAGCTGTGTAACTGAAATATTACATGTATAGTACAGTGTAGGGCTGTAGCTATCGATTATTTTAGTTATTGCTTATTCAATTGATTAATTTAGCCTCAATGCGACTTTTAAGAAAATAATTGTTCAAATAGCATCTTATAAATTGCACATAGCATTGAAATTGCACTTTTCCAACAGGAGTATCACTATTTATTACTTACATTAAAAAACATCCAACCTGTTTTTCACTGTTCACAAACCCATTATAACACACCTGGTCTGCATGAAAAGAAGACCAGAGTAATCAGTGTTACATTAGCAGTGTATCTGAGACATTACCTGTGTATTTGAGACAACACCAGTATATTTTAGACAATACCAGTATATTCCAGACATGAACTGTATATCTAAAACAGGGGTAGGGAACCTATGGCTCTCGAGCCAGATGTGGCTCTTTTGATGACTGTATCTGGCTCTCACAGAAATCTTAGCTGACATTGCTTACCACGATAAGTAATGAATAATGACGGTGTTAAAAATAACGTTCAAAATATAAAACGTTCTTATGCATTTTAATCCATCCATCCGTTTTTCTACCGCTGCGACTGTTCAAGAAGTCGCATTAATGGTAAGAAGTATTTTATCTATTATTGGTTAGCTTCAGAATAACAATGTTATTAAAAATAATAAGAGACTTATTATACTCTAAAAAATTTGCTCTTACTTAAAAATGCACGCATTTAGTTGTATTCAGTGTTAAAAAATACGGAAATACATTTTAAAATATTTGGCTTTAATGGCTGTCTCGGCCAAAAAGGTTCCCGACCCCTGATCTAAAACATTGCCAGTATATCTGAGACAACGCCAGTATAATTTAGACAACACCAGGATATTTTAGACATTATCAGTATATTTTAGAAATTACCAGTGTATCTGAGCCATCGCCAGTATATCTGATACTTTACCCGTACATCTGAAACAATACCAGTATAATATGGACATTATCAGTATATCTGAGACATTGCCAGGATATTTTAAGACATTAACAGTATATCTAAGACATCACCAGTATACCTGAGACATTACCAGTATATCCAAGATATTACTTGTGTATCTGAGGCAATAACAGTATATCTTAGACATTGCCAGGATATTTTATAGATTACCGGTATATTTTAGAAATGACTAGTGTATCTGAGACATTGCCAGTATATCTGATAGTTTACCCGTACATCTGAAACAATACCAGTATAATTTAGACATTACCAGTATATCTGAGACATTACCATGATATTTTAGACATTACTAGTATATCTAAGACCTCCCCAGTATATACCTGAGACATTATCAGTATATCTGAGATATTACTTGTATATCTGAGACAATACCAGTATATCTTAGACATTACCAGTATACTGTGGACATTAAATGTATATCTAAAACACTGACAGTATATCTGAAACATTACCAGTATATTTTAGACATTACCAGTATACTTTAGACATTGCTAGTATATCAGAGATATTGCTAGGATAGTTTAGACATTGACAGAATATCTGAGATGTTTCCAGAATATTTTAAACATTACCAGTATATTTTTGACATTACCAGTATATCTGACCATTGCCAGGATATTTTAGACATTACCAGTATATCTGAGATATTACTTGTATATCTGAGACAATGCCAATATATCTTAGACATTACCAGTATATTGTGGACATTAATTGTATATCTAAAACACTGCCAGTATAGCTAAGACATTACCAGTATATTTTAGACATTACCAGTACACTTTAGACATTGCCAGTATATCAGATACATTGCCAGGATAGTTAAGACATTGCCAGAATATTTTAAACATTACTAGTATATTTTTTACATTACCAGTGTATCTGAGATATTGCCAGGACATTTTAGACATTACCAGTATATCTAAGACATCACCAGTATACCTGAGACATTACCAGTATATCTGACATATTACTTGTATATCTGAGACAATACCAGTATATCTTAGACATGACCAGTATATTGTGAATGAATGAATGAATGGGTTATACTTGTATAGCGCTTTTCTACCTTCAAGGTACTCATTGTGGACATTAATTGTATATCCAAAACACTTCCAGTACATTTTAGACATTAACAGTATACTTTAGACATTGCCAGGATATTTTAGACATTACCTGTATATCTTGGCATATGAAACAGAGATGTGATCCGTGGGGTTATGAACTAGCAGGCGTTCGATTGGACAACACAAGTATATTTTAGACATTACCAGTATATTCTAGACATGAACTGTACATCTAAAACATTGCCAGTATATCTGAGACAATGCCAGTATAATTTAGACAATACCGTGATATGTTAGACATTACCAGTTATCTAAGACATCACTAGTATATCTGAGACATTGCCAGGATATTTTATACATTACCGGCATATTTTAGAAATTACCAGTGTATCCGAGACATCGCCAGTATATCTGAGACATTGCCAGTATATCTGAGACATTGCCAGTATATCTGAAACTTTACCCGTACATCTGAAACAATACCAGTATAATTTAGACATTACCAGTATATAAGACATTACCAGTATATTTTAGACATCAACAGTATACCTGAGACATTACCAGTATATCTGAGATGTGTACTTGTACATCTGAGACAATACCAGTATATCTTAGACATTACCAGTATATTGTGAACATTAAATGTATATCTAAAACACTGCTAGTATATCTGAGAGATTACCAGTATATTTTAGACATTGCCAGTATATCAGAGACATTGCCAGGATATTTTAGACATTGCCAGGATATCTGGGTACCGGTATATGAAACAGAGATGTGATCCGTGGGGTTATGAACTAGCAGGCGTTCGATTGGACAACACTGGACAACACCAGTATATTTTAGACATTACCAGTATATTCTAGACATGAAACTGTATATCTAAAACATTGCCAGTATATCTGAGACAATGCCAGTATAATTTAGACGATACCAGGATATGTTAGACATTACCAGTTATCTAAAACATCACCAGTATATCTGAGACATTGCCATGATATTTTAGACATTACCAGTATATCTAATGACATCAACAGTATACCTGAGACATTACCAGTATATCTGAGATGTATACTTGTATATCTGAGACAATACCAGTATATTGTGGACATTAAATGTATATCTAAATCACTGTTAGTATATCTGAGACATTACCAGTATATTGTATACATTATCAGTATACTTTAGACATTGCCAGTATATCAGAGACATTGCCAGGATAGTTTAGACATTGACAGGATATTTTAAACATCACTAGTATATTTTTGACATTACCAGTGTATCCGAGACATTACCAGTATATCTGAGATGTATACTTGTATATCTGAGACAATACCAGTATATTTTAGACATTACCAGTATATTGTGGACATTAAATGTAAATCTAAAACACTGCTAGTATATCTGAGACATTACCAGTATATTGTATACATAACCAGTATATTGTATACATTATCAGTATACTTTAGACATTGCCAGTATATCAAAGACGTTGCCAGGATAGTTTAGACATTGACAGAATATTTTAAACATTACTAGTATATTTTTGACATTACCAGTTTATCTGAGACATTGCCAGGATATTTTAGACATCACCAGTATACCTGAGACATTATCAGTATATCTGAGATATTACTTGTATATCAGAGACATTGCCAGGATATTTTAGACATTACCTGTATATCTGGGTATATGAAATAGATGTGATCCGTGGGGTTATGAACTAACAGGCGTTCGATTGGACAACACTGGACAACACCAGTATATTTTAGACATTACCAGTATATTCTAGACATGAAACTGTATATCTAAAACATTGCCAGTATAGTATAGGTATTGTCTCAGATATTACTTCTATATCTGAGATAATACCAGTATACTTTAGACATTACCAGTATATTTTAGACATTGCTAGTATATCAGAGACATTGCCAGAATATTTTAAACATTACTAGTACATTTTTGACATTACCAGTGTATCTGAGACATTGCCAGGATATTTTAGACATCACCAGTATACCATCTAAGATAATACCAGCATATCTTAGACATTACCAGTATATTGTGGACATTAATTGTATATCTAAAACACTGCCAGTATACCTGAGACATTATCAGTATATCTTACATATTACTTGTTTATCTGAGACAATACCAGTATATTTTAGACATTACCAGTATACTTTAGACATTGCTAGTATATCAGAGACATTGCCAGTATACTTTAGACATTGCCAGTACATCAGAGACATTGCCAAGATATTTTAGACATTACCTGTATATCTGGGCATATGAAACAGAGATGTGATCCGTGGGGTTATGAACTAGCAGGCGTTCGATTGCCTTCTCCAAGTTTGGCCAGTGGTTATTACGGTAGTCCTCTACCGCCATTGCATTTAGAACTGAGGAAGAAAGACGTGGGAGTTTCTCGTCACCCTTTAGTATCTCATTCGTGTCCAGGAGGGTCGGTCTGTGTTATTAAGTAGTTGCAGATATCAGCCACACACTAAAAGGCATCAACTTACGGAACTTAGAAGTCAAGTCTGGGGTGGATTTGCCCTCAGCAGAGGCTGCTGTGGCGGTGGAACAGTCGGTCTCTTCTTCTTCGCTACACTCACTACTGAATGAGTCCGAGTCCATGAACTTTGACCCGCCGGTCCTGCGGGGTCTAGAACTCCTTCGAACAAAGCCTGGTTCCCCTCTCGGTGCTGATACAGTACCGGGGTGATGAAGCGGTGTTACCTCGGACAGCTGGCTGGTTAAATAGGTTTGATTACTGCTGCTACTGCTGACACAGTAGTTGTGATTATGGTCATCTGTTACGTCAGGACTGTCATCTTCTATAGACTGCATTTCAACCGTCTACCTGGCATCTAATTAGTTGAATTTGGAATATGATGAATTTTACAGTGTTGGGTTTTTGTTTTACATGTACAGTTCTTGTTTAGTTCAGTGTTGTTGATCACGCACGGAGTGTTGATGACGGGGGTTTTACGACACTGTCGTAAAACCCTTCTTCTTCGTCACGTCATTTAAAGCAAGACCAACGAGATGACGCGTGAGCACCTACAGCTGGCTGGGCATGTGCGTAACAAGCAGCTCTTGATTAAAGAGATAAGAATAGATCAAAGCATTGCCGGCAACAAGTCGGACACGTTTCCAGGGAGGGTTGGGCTGCGCCAGGGCTGCCCTTTGTCACCGATTCAAGTTCATAACTTTTATGGACATACTCTAGTCTAGGTGCAGTCAGGGCGTTGAAGGGATCTGGTTTGGTGACTGCATTGATTGATTGATTGAAACTTTTATTAGTAGATTGCACAGTACAGTACATATTCCGTACAATTGACCACTAAATGGTAACACCCGAATAAGTTTTTCAACTTGTTTAAGTCGGGGTCCACTTAAATTGATTCATGATACATACTATCATCATAATGCAGTCATCACACAAGATAATCATTATTTAATTATTTACAATCTGTGGTGTGGGATGTGTGTGTGAGGTGGGGGGGGGGGGGGGGGGGGGGGTTGATAACAACACTTCAGTCATCAACAATTGCATCATCAGAGAAATTGACATTGAAACACGTGTAGGACTGACTTGGTAGGATACGTACAGCAAGTAGTGGACATAGAGAGATCAGAAAGCATAAGAATAAGTATCTACTTTTGATTATTTACAATCTGGGGAGGTGGAATGTGGAAGGGAGGGTGTTAGTTTAGGGTTGAAGTTGCCTGGAGGTGTTCCTTTAGTGCGGTTTAGAAGGAGGGTAGAGATGCCCTTTCTTTTACACCTGTTGGGAGTGCATTCCACATTGATGTGGCATAGAAAGAGAATGAGTTAAGACCTTTGTTAGTTCGGAATCTGGGTTTAGCGTGGTTATTGGAGCTCCCCCTGGTGTTGTGGTTATGGCGGAAGTAGTTTGACATGTACTTCGGTATCAGGGAGGTGTAGCGGATTTTATAGACTAGGCCCAGTGCAAGTTGTTTTACTCTGTCCTCCACCCTGAGCCAGCCCACTTTGGAGAAGTGGGTAGGAGTGAGGTGTGATCTGGGGTGGAGGTCTAGAAGTAATCTGACTAGCTTGTTCTGGGATGTTTGGAATCTAGATTTGATGGTTTTGGAGGTGCTAGGGTACCAGGAGGTGCATGCGTAATAGAAAAAGGGTTGAATGAGAGTTCCCGCTAGAATTTTCATGGTGCTTTTGTTGACCAGAGAGGAGATTCTTTAGAGAAATCTCATTCGTTGGTTGACCTTTTTGATTACCTTGGTTGCCATTTTATCACAGGAAAGGTTAGCCTCTAGAATGGAACCTAGGTAGGTGACCTCATCTTTCCTGGTGATAACAATGTCACCCACTTTTATAGTGAAGTCATTGACTTTCTTAAGGTTGATGTTGGACCCAAATAGGATGGATTCCGATTTACCCAAGTGTATGGATAGCTTGTTGTCAGCGAGCCAGGTGCAAATTCTACAGAGTTCAGCACTGAGGATTTTCTCCACCTGTGACTTGTCAGCAGGGCCGAGTCATCCGCAAACAAGAACAATTCAGTCGCATGCTGTTGACATGTCGTTTATGTATATTAGCAACAGTAAAGGCCCTAATATACTGCCTTGGGGGACTCCACAGCTTAATGATGGGGGGGGGGGGGGGATTGCATTCAGCTCGATGATTGCATTCAGCTCGATGAGATTTTATCAAATCCGATTGCTCTGACCTTATCCAACAGTATAGCGTGGTCAACGGTGTCAAAGGCCTTCTGAAGGTCCAGCATGACCATGCCGCAGTAATTGCCCGCGTCCACCTCATGTTTGATGTGGTCGGTCAGATAGAGAAGGCATGTGCAGTGGAGTGGTTAGTTCTGAAGCCGGATTGGAATTTGTACATGAGTTTATTAGTGGCAAGGTAACTATCAACCTGTTCATAAACTATTTTTTCCATTACTTTCGAAATGGAACTGAGAATAGAAACAGGTCGGTAGTTGCCAGGTTCTAATTTGCTTCCTTTTTTAAAGAGGGGAGTTACTCTTGCTATCTTGAAATCTTTTGGTACTTGGCCTTGTGTAATTGAGAGGTTTATTATGTGCGTGATGATTGGGGCAATGGTGGTGGCAGAGTCCCTGAGGAATCTGGAGGGGATATTGTCAAGGCCGGTGGCCTTGTTTGGGTGGAGTGCGCTCAATTTTTTAAGCACCTCGTCAGCTTAGACCATTTCTAATTTGAAATCGTTGTTGGCTACTCCTAGCTTTCTGTAGAAGGCTTTAATGTGTTCTACACCAAAGTGACCAGAGTGGTGGGACAGCTTGTTGACTAGAGTTGTGGCTATGCTGGTAAAAAAAGGTGTAAAGTCTGCTTGCTACCTCCATTTTGTCTGTAATGAGGGAGTCACCCTCCCTGATGTTGATGTTAGTGAGTCTGGTTTTAAGTTTCTGGCTGCAACCAGGAAGCTGGTTGTTGAGGATTTTCCAGAGCTCACGTAGCTTATTTGTGTTTTCCTCTATTTTGTCGTTAATGTCATTTTTTTTAGGGATTTAGTCAGGTTAGTTGTCTTATTTCTTAATGTATTGCTTTTTGAGTGTTGAAAGGAGTGATTTGAGGTTATTATTGGGTTGTATATGTACTTCGGTTTTACACTTTTGGTATTCTGAGTATTTTCTGTCCCTGTCTTTTATGGCAGCTAATAGGTCCGGATTCATCCATGGTTTAGAGCGGGCTTTGATCCTGACTGTTCTCACGGGAGCCATGTCATTTAGTATCGGTAGGAACGCTGTTTTGAAGCGATCCCAAGCATCATCGACCAGGTTGCTCGTGAGCACAGGGGACCAGTCCCACTCACCTAATTTTAGGTTGAAATTATCACTGGAGTATTTTTTAAGGGATCTGGATTGAGCTGTTTTGTGGTCGTTGGCTTTGGGTTTAGCTATTTTGCGGGTGCAGAAGGTTAGATAGTGGTCGCTAAGACCACTATTTTTTATTTTAGGCCGGTCTGAAGTGAGAATGAGATCTATGGTTGATTGGGTGGAATCACACACCCTTGTAGGTAGTGTTATTAGCTGGGAAAGACCGTATAGATTACAAAGCTTGCTGTAGGATCTGAAGACAGGCGCATCTCTGCGTTGAATATCTGTGTTCAGATCTCCAGTTATAATTTTCTCCACATTGTCTACCCCAGCCAAGCACTCCTCGAGAGCCCCATAGAAATCACTCTGATTAGGGGGTCTGTATACAGTCCCTATCAGTACTGGCTTAGCGTTTTTAAATTTGATTTCTGACCACACAGATTCAAGGGCATTGTGGTTGAGATCAGTGCGAGTTAATGTATTTTTTATCCTGGTGAATATACATACAAGGATTAGGTCTCTGCTTTTTGCAGATGATGTGGTCCTGATGGCTTCATCTGGCCAAGATCTTCAGCTCTCACTGGATCGGTTCGCAGCCGAGTGAAGCGACTGGGATGGGAATCAGCACCTCCAAGTCAGAGTCTATGGTTCTCGCCCGGAAAAGGGTGGAGTGACATCTCCAGGTTGGGGAGGAGATGTTGCCCCAAGTGAAGGAGTTCAAGTACCGCGAAGTCTTTTTCACGAGTGAGGGAAGAGTGGATCGTGAGATCGACAGGCGGATCGGTGTGGCGTCTTCAGTAATGCGGACGCTGTATCGATCCGTTGTTGTGAAGAAGGAGTTAAACCGGAAGGCAAAGCTCTCAATTTACTGGTCGATCTACGTTCCCATCCTCACCTATGGTCATGAGCTTTGGGTTATGACCGATAGGACAAGATCACGGGTACAAGATGCCGAAATGAGTTTCCGCCGTGTGGCAGGGCTCTCCCTTAGAGATAGGGTGAGAAGCTCTGTCATCCGGGAGGAGCCAGATGAGGTGGTTCGGGCATCTGGTCAGGATGCCACCCAAACGCCTCCCTAGGGAGGTGTTTCGGGCACGTCTGACCGGTAAGAGGCCACAGGGAAGACCCAGGACACGTTGGGAAGACTATCTCTCCCGGCTGGCAGGGGAACACCTCGGGATCCCACGGGAGGAGCTGGACGAAGTGGCTGGGGAGAGGGAAGTCTGGGCTTCCCTGCTTAGGCTGCTGCCCCGGCGACCCGACATCGGATAAGCGGAAGAAGATGGATGGATGGAATAGTTTAAAGAAATACATGAAAACAGAATAATTTGAAACTGTAAATGCCTAATAGGTATTTTGCTAGCCAGAAGTCTGTAAAACCAAGGAGGAACTAGAAAGACTGGGAATGTCCAAAGTGTGAAAAATAGAGGGAACAGGCATAATGTGAAGAGAAAGGGCATACATGTTGATACAAATAACACAGCTGTTTCTTACAAAAAATTGTTTTTAGAAAATAATATATATATATGGTCATTCAACATTTAAAAAATATTTTGAGCATGGAAGTGGCCCTTGACATCCTTTTTAAAAGATGTTTCTCGTATGCAGCCTGGAAAACGTCTACTGGTGTAGACAATATTAGGTGCATTTCTGATGGAATGGGCCTGAACCATCTTCTGGGGCATCCATTGAAAGATACAAACAGAAGACCACATGTTTTTCAATATTTGTTTACTGAGAACCCTAGAAGTAACAATTTAAAAGGGTGGAAAATTGTACTCTCTTGAACAACAGACCAAAACGTCAAGTGAGTACCAGGCTCATAAAGATCTGTTCTGCTGAGCAACACATTAACATGCAGCAGACTCTTGGTTGAAGAATGAAACCAAATATAACATAGCCCATGAAAAATAAGAGCAACAATCGGTTTTGAGAGGAGCAATGTTGATTGAATGTAATCATAAGGCTTTAAAAGTATAACTTTGTACAGAAAGACTGTCATCTACCCTTTGCAGAGTATGTCTCCTCAGAGTATAAAAATAAGAAGCTTGACCATAAAAAGTAGCTGCCATGTCTGAAAGAACCACCTTTCAACAATTCTCCCCACTTAAGTCAACTGATATGAGCATGCAGTTTGTATCAATATCAGAACATGTCGATGAAATGTTCTTTGGCTTAAACTTAAGAGGACTGCTGGAGTCAAAATGTTGAGGGATCATAGTGGATACTTTTAGGTATTTCACAAACATATTCAAGCTACTGCAACCAGCTGCAAAATACATTAGATCACAGTAGATGTCACATTGTGGACTTATGCTAGCAATTTCTGAATTAAAGCTTGTTCTACTTTCACCTCAGACATTTAAGAACTGATGCATTTCCAAAAAGTGAATACAAAGAGATGGCAACATTGAACAAAATACAAACAGGATTACTGCATCCAATTAAGTAAGCAGCATACCGGTGTGTTTCAGACACAATGTGTGTTAGTAAACTGGGCAAACAAAAACAAGAGAACAAAACTTGCTCGATATTCACACAAGTTGTCACACAATTTAAACTTCATGAAAAATTATAGTTCGATGAATCAAAAAATATATAAAACATATACAGTATACATGTATATAAAAAGACAATTAGTGCTTTGTCGACTGAGTACTTTAAAGGTGTGTGGTGCTCTGAGTTTGTTCAGCCATACTGTCTGTGGGCAAAGAGGACACTTTGTCATCGGCTAAAGTGTCTTTTGTTGTGTCTCTGAGGCAGGTTGCTCTGTCGGCTGCTAGCGAGTCGGCTTCCTCCAGCTCGCTGAAATCCTCTCCCTCGTTGGCACTGCAATCAGACTCCTCGGTGTCACTTCCACAAGAGCTAGACGTCTCGCCCTCCGAGTCGGAGTAAACCTCGGCTCCGTGGAAGATGTAGTGATTTGGTGCTTGGAACAGGTATTGTCCCGCTGTTGGTAGAACAAGAACAAGGTTTACTTCCCAAAACTGCAAATTATATTCATAAAGTCAGTTTTTAAAGAAACACTTTGGACAGAGGGAGGCATGTTTAGGAGGCAGTGGCTACATTGTGTACAAACATCTCTACTGTTCTTTTCGCTTACTGTCAAGGCGTTTGCTGAGTGGACTCCTGCTGATTCGATTCATCCAACACCGTCTCCGGAACTCAAGGGTGGAAGTTTGGCTCTTTTTTTCTGTGGCTTTTTCTTTTGTCGCGTCTTTGTTTGGTAACTCAGAATCTTCGGTTCTCTCCTCACCGGGGCAATGTGTGTCAGGACAAGGCTGCGAAGGCGATATGTTAGCTGTGACATTTGGACTCGACGTCTCCTCTGAAGGCATACGGATTGAGTCTGTGCTGTGTTGCTTTGATTCCTCTGGTGCTCCTTCATCGGCCGCAGCATTCAATGTCTCGCTTTGGGGCTGCTCTGGTAACCGGGGGGGTTTCTCCGTGATCTCAGAGAGTCTTATGGTGTTGTAGCATAGCTGCTCGAAGTCCCCGCCAAGACGATGACAGAGCTCATTGACGATGACGTCGCAGTCGCCGAGCAGCTCCACATCAAAGTTGAGGTGTGGCAGCTGCTCTCTGTTGATCAGGACCTGAGGCACTTCATGAGGAATAGAGTCTGAGTGGGATAAGAAGGACAGCTGTGGTAAATATTTTCACTTCCTAAAGGCACAAAGAAAATCCCTCATCTGAGCGACGCATACTTGGGATGAGGGCAACAGGTCGGACTTTCAGAGATGACCCAATGACTATCAATAGATCCACCTCATCTTTGTCTTGCTTCATAGCTCTGTGGAACATTTCTGGAAGATTCTCTCCAAAGAAGACGATGTCCGGTTTCATTATTGCCAAGGGAATGTCAGGACACTGAGGACAATGGGGGACCCGCTGCAGGAGGAATGCAACATAATTAGGATTTCAATTTTTTTTTTCTTTGTCAGTTAGCATAGGCCGCAGAGAATACAGATTATCTTGCCATTATGGAGAATTTATTGTGTGATATTTATAGGGGAGCTGCATTTTTTTCGGAATTTTGCCTATCGCTCACTGATTATGAAAAAAAGACGGAAGTATTCTGTGGTTGTTGATATTGTCTATCTTATCCCCCTCTCCCCACAATTTCCCCGTCTTCCTTTTTTTCTTTTTCTATTCCCTCCTGTTCCGGTCGCGCCAAACATGAATAGAAATCCGTTTAATAAAGTCAAATCCTAATAATGCAAAATTAAATCTGTATAGCAAATATGGGCATCTACATCAACAATATGATTTGCCTGAGTAGCTGGACAGGACAACAAAAAAGTAATTATTCATCATAATGGGAATATATAGATAGATAGTACTTTGATTCCTTCAGGAGAGTTCCCTCAGGAAATATAACAGTCAGCATCCTATTTACAGCATAACTATTGATTCCTTCAGGAGAGTTCCCTCAGGAAATATAACAGTCAGCATCCTATTGACAGCAGACCTTGTACAGTAAATTATGTTTTATTATGTTTGTTGGCTCTCATAAAGTTTGCTGTGAGTAGAAATCAGTGATATTGGAAAAAAAAGTGAACATTGTGATGTGTTTTTAAAATCATTGTGCCGCATATGCTTAAAATGAGAGAAATATGTAAATAGTACATGCTATTATAAATGTGCCTATTACTACATTACATATGTACTTACAACATGTATATAAAACCTTAATGGAAGTGTTTGTATGTTTTGAAGTGCTTTATAGGCAGAATAGAGCAACTCCCATAGACTCCATTGTAAGCAGACTTGATTTCTTTTATTTACTATTTAGAATGCATAAAAAAACTAAACAAATGTTTATGCCTTACATAAGGACTGTAAATGATGGGCAAAATTACAAAAAAGTGAAGTTCCCCTTTAAGAATTATTAACTTGAGTAATAGTATCTACTTGCTGAGTCTCAATCTTTATTTAGCAAAGGCACATATTTTACATTTGAAAACACTACACATGTTGAGAAATAGGATAATTGCTGGTTGCAGGAGCTCTGTCCTCCTGTGGTTCCTCCTTTGTGTTGTTGATGTTTCCCCTCTTGTTTTTGCGTTTTTTGCCTTTTGGATCGAGCCCCAGTGGGACTGCGCAACAAGGAGTGGCACTTTGTGACATCTACGCTGCTTTCAGGCGCTTTTTTGAGAACTTTTGGATCTGCCTTAAGGGGAGCCGTGGCCATGTTTGCACCGGAAATCAGCTACTGGTTCTCTGCCACGCTGGAGTCCACGGAGGAGATGTGGAGGAAGAGACGGACGGGATTGTGGAGCTAGCATTCAGCATCGGGATGGACGGGGCTTCACTGAATCCTGGCTGGATGGACATCTGTTGAACCCTTTGGTCTCCCTGAATGGATTCTCGATCATCCGCTCGAACTGGACGTTAGCCAAGGGAGTCGGCTTATTTGGTTACTTTGTTGGGTCTGTTCTTGTCGCTGGCTGTGCTGCCCCCCACCCCAGCAGACGATGGCTTTGAGCACCGCAGAAGCCACCGTCACATTGAAATGGGTTTTTGTTTGAGATGTTTGTCTATGCATTGCGTAATTGTATGTGTGCAATATGTATTATTATAGCAAATTTTTTTTTAATTTTTTTCGTTGTCTTTGTAGCTGTATGTAGCTGAAATGGCACCGCTGAAGTGGCAGCTGGTTGCATCAGAGCTGCGTTCCTTTTAAAATGTTTTTTGTCCTTTGTTTTCTGTAATATTTCCCTTGTTTCTCATACCAAGATGTTGCCGCGGATGGCCACCACGGTACTGCGCTCTCCTGTAGTTGTTGCATTTTTCTTTATTTTTTAAACCGAACAAAGAGCACAGTTATCTACGAAGTCAAATTCCATCCATCCATTCATTTTTCTACCGCTTGTTTGTGTCGGTGTCCACGGGGTGGCTGGAGCCTATCCCAGCTACATTCGGGCGGAATGCGGGGTACACCCTGGACAAGTCGCCACCTCATCGCAGGGCCAACAGAATTGAGTGTTGCCAATCCTTGTGTGTTAAACATACTTGACTGTCCAATTCTGAATTTTTAAAACCCAATCTTTTAATGTAGTCGTTCACATTAGAAAATAAAATGCATGCAGACATGAAGTCACACGTGCTGCAGTGTTTATGGAAGTAAACATGGCTTAAATTCTAGTAAGTTTCAACACAATTAAACCTGTGGTGTCACGTTATTGCCCTATACTGGAACATTTTAGCACTACATGTAATAAACGTGCTTTGATTGCCAGAGTTACTCAGAAAAAAACATGTCCACAAGACATCAATTTCAATAGAAAACAAACTAAATATCTTTCTGCACAGTATTTACTTTGAACGATCTGACCAAGTTTCGTGATGAAGCTTACTTGTGTGAATTTCTACCTTTGTTACTGCTTGTCTGAAATGGTGTGTCCGTCCATTAAAAGGTTGACAAGAAACTGACTCGAGCACTGGCTAAGGGCAGAACATTCATACTTTGTATTCTAGCTACTGTAAAAGTCAAATTTTCGCAATGTATTTAAATTTCTTTCAGTGTCGATAGTGCCATTTTTGGTTAGAATGTAGTAGTCCTTTTCTACTGACCCCACTACTGCCTCCTTGTGGTGGTGAGTTGGCTGTGATGGTGGGGGAGGATGCCTGACAGACCTGGCAGGGTCATCCTAGAACTCGTTGGTGGACACCGGCGGTGAGGGATGCCGTCAAGCAGAAGAAAGAGTCCTATCGGGTTCTTTTGGCTCATAGGACTCCGGAGGTAGCGAACAGGTCCCGACAGGCCAAGCGGTGTGCGGCTTCAGCGGTCGCGGAGGCAAAAACTCGGACATGGGAGGAGTTTGGGGAAGCCATGAAAAACGACTTTGGGACGCTTCGAAGCGATTCTGGACCACCATCCGCCGCCTCAGGAAGGGGAAGCAGTGCACTGTCAACACCGTGTATGGCAGGGGTGGGCAATTAATTTTTACCGGGTGCCGCATGAGCAACCCGAGCACTGCTGGAGGGCCACACCGACAATATTTCAATTAAATTTTGCTCAAATTATTTTTGATATACCGTAAGATAAATAATAATAATAATATTTTCATTTAACCTAACTTATCTTTATACAAAAGCAGGTGGCTTTTGATTGTTTTATTTTTTAACACTTTCTTGCACCACTTCCTGATGTATAATACAATGCAAAAATTTCAATTTCTGTCACTTTATCCTGCATCCTCTTTGTTGTGAATGTAGCACGCCTGTAAGGTGATTGGCGAAGAAGGAGGAAGCATTGCTGTTGCGGAAATGAGGAGTGAGGATAGACGTGCGTGTGGAAAGAACGAGATAAGTTGAGCTGTGTTAGTATAGGTTGCTCAATAAAAGTTTAAAAAGAGCGTCAAACTTGGTGTGCACTTCTTCTGGACACTACAATTGGTGGCAGAAGTGGGATGAAATGCCTCCCAGTTCACCTTGCCATCAAACCTGGGAGTCTTCATTGAGGGCGGAATTCCCCCATGCCAAGCAGCGTGCGCTGCACCTGTAGATGCTGCCTCTCTCCTTCCTCCCTTTCTCTCTCTCTTTGCGACGAGCTCCTCACGTCCGGCATACACACAGACATCTGCAGTGCTGCCGGCACCATAAGTCCCCACTCAATGTCCTTTCCCTCCCGTTCAATCTTGACAAAGTCGCCAGGAAACATCGTGGCACGTACCTCCCGATGACGTAGCAGGCTGAGCACACAAGCAGCGCAGTATGCGCACAAAGTTTTACTTCTGACACCAATTGTAGCGTCCAGAAGTGCACACCAAGTCTGACGCTCTTTTCAAACTTTTATTGAGCAACCTATACTAACACAGCTCAACGTTACTCGTTCCTTCCACACGCACGTCTATCCTCACTCCTCATTTACGCAACTCAAAAACACAACATCAACTTCAGCAGGTCGTTATACTATATTCTTTAAACACTGCAACCTGTGCAGTCCATGTCTTGTTGAAAACACGCCATTCGTCATCAACTTTTCTTTTTTTAGCGTCTCGGGGATAACCGGGCATCACTTGTCGCTGTGCGCCTTCACCCACAGGACATATGCCCATAAATAACACTTTTCAAAATAAAAGCAGCACAGTTGTATTGCACGCACGACATAGATGTTTTTTTAAATTTATTTTGTAATTTGTGATTGCCGCTGCGCGCACGAGCATACGTCCACACGGAAGTAATACGAATAACGCTTTTCAAAACAAAAGCAGCACCGTTGTATTGCACTCGAAATAGATACTTTTTAAAATTTATTTTGTAATTTTTGATGGCTTCACGCGGGCTGTACAGGGACGTACAAAAGGGCCGGATGCGGCCCGTGGGCCGCAGAATACCTAGAGGTCTGGTGTATGGTGAGGATGGTGTTCTGCTGACCTCGACTGCGGATGTTGTGGATCGATGGAGGGAATACTTAGGAGACCTCCTCAATCCCACCAACACGTCTTCCTATGAGGAAGCAGTGCCTGGGGAATCTGTGGTGGGCTCTCCTATTTCTGGGGCTGAGGTTGCTGAGGTAGTTAAAAAGCTCCTCGGTGGCAAGGCCCCGATGGTGGATGAGATCCGCCCGGAGTTCCTTATGGCTCTGGATGCTGTGGGGCTGTCTTGTTTGACAAGACTCTACAGCATCGCGTGGACATCGGGGGCGGTACCTCTGGATTGGCAGACCGGGGTGGTGGTTCCTCTCTTTAAGAAGGGGATTCGGAAGGTGTGTTCCAACTATCGTGGAATCACACTACTCAGCCTTCCCGGTAAGGACATTCCACGTCCCAAGAGCTATGTTCTATTTTAGTTATTTATTTTTTATTGTGCTCTGTTTGTATTGTGTTGTGTTTGCTCGTTTCTCTTGTGTTATCTTTTAACCTGCCCATTGTACAGCACTTTGGCTACCCCTGTGGTAAATTTTAAATGTGCTTTATAAATAAAGTTGATTTGATTTGATTTGATTCAGGTGTACTGGAGAGGAGGCTATGCCGGATAGTCGAACCTCGGATTCAGGAGGAACAGTGTGGTTTTTGTCCTGGTCGTGGAACTGTGGACTAGCTCTATACTCTCGGCAGAGTCCTTGAGGGTGCATGGGAGTTTGCCCAGTCCACATGTACCTTGTGGACTTTGAGAAGGAATTTGACCGTGTCCCTCGGGAAGTCCTGTGGGGAGTGCTCAGAGAGTATGGGGTATCGGACTATCTAATTGTGGCGGTCCGCTCCCTGTACGATCAGTGTCAGAGCTTGGTCCGCATTGCCGGCAGTAAGTCGGACACGTTTCCAGTGAGGGTTGGACTCCACCAAGGCTGCCCTTTGTCACCGATTCAGTTAATAACTTTTATGGACAGAATTTCTAGGCGCAGTCAGGGTGTTAAGGGGATCCGGTTTGGTGGCTGCAGGATTAGATCTCTGCTTTTTTTTTTGCAGATGATGTGGTCCTGATGGCTTCATCTGGCCAGGATCTTCAGCTCTCACTGGATCGGTTCGCAGTCGAGTGTGAAGCGACTGGGATGACAATCAGCACCTCCAAGTCCGAGTCCATGGTTCTCGCCAGGAAAAAGGTGGAGTGCCATCTCCGGGTTGGGGAGGAGACCCTGCCCCAAGAGGAGGAGTTCAAGTACCTCGGAGTCTTGTTCACGAGTGGGGGAAGAGTGGATCGTGAGATGGACAGGCGGATCGGTGCGGCGTCTTCAGTAATGCGGACGCTGTATCGATCCGTTGTGGTGAAGAAGGAGCTGAGCCGCAAGGCAAAGCCCTCAATTTACCGGTCGATCTACGTTCCCATCCTCATCTATGGTCATGAGCTTTGGGTTATGACCGAAAGGACAACATCACGGGTACAAGTGGACGAAATGAGTGTCCTCCGCCGGGTGGCGGGGCTCTCTCCCTTAGAGATAGGGTGAGAAGCTCTGCCATCTGGGGGGAGCTCAAAATAAAGCCGCTGCTCCTCCACATCGAGAAGAGCCAGATGAGGTGGTTCGGGCATCTGGTCAGAATGCCACCCAAACGCCTCCCTAGGGAGGTGTTTAGGGCACGTCCGACCGGTAGGAGGCCACGGGGAAGACCCAGGACACGTTGGGAAGACTGTCTCCCGGCTGGCCTGGGAACGCCTCGGGATACCCCGGGAAGAGCTGGACGAAGTGGCTGGGGAGAGGAAAGTCTGGGTTTCCCTGCTTAGGCTGCTGCCCCCACGACCCGACCTCGGATAAGCGGAAGAAGATGGATGGATGGAGGGATATTGTTGTTAAAATAAAGTCAGGGGAAAAAAGAGCTTTGATTGGTCAGCTTGTTAAAACATAATTTGGATTGGCAGGGCCCACCTTCACGAACGTCTTCTCAAACGGTTTTAAAGCAATGTGCACATTAAAAGTGAGCGTTGTATTAAAATCATTAGTTTTAGCTCCAACATTAAAGTGAGTGTTGCTTTGGATACCATTGTTTAATACAACCATTCTTACACACAGGAAAATGTTTGAAAGAGTATTTGCAAGTAGTTTCCACAAGTGCGTATCAAAACAAAGATTCCGGATGACTGACAGAGGCTAACTCCGTTCATGTAATTCTACTGTTGAATAAACGTGCTCAGGTGCTGAGAGCAATGCAGAGTGAGACATCTTGTATCCAGTTTGAAAGCAACATCCAAAGAAAAAAACACACAGAAGTAACAATTTATTGGTGACGGAAAAGTTAAGTTTATTTTCATTTATCGTTACATTACTTGACCTATTGATGGTCCGGGCCCACAATTGTATGAAACTTTTTAATGCCTGTGGACATCAAATTGAATGTTTTCTAATAAAATTTAAGGCCTTAATTTTTGCCAAATCCATTTATTGATTTTTAATGCCTGCGGAATTTTTTGAAATTCTTTTTGTTTTAATATATTAGCAAAATTGACCTAGTGTGTGAATGTTGTCTGTCTATCTGTGTTGGCCCTGCGATGAGATGACGACTTGTCCAGGGTGTACTGCACCTTCCGCCCGAATGCAGCTGAGATAGGCTCCAGCACAACCTGCGACCCCGTTAAGGACAAGCGGTAGAAAATGGATGGATACATTTTAATAACTTTTCACATTGTCATTATGGGGTATTGTCCTCAGAATTTTGAGGACAAAATATTTTTTTTGTATTTTGAAATACAGCTGTAGCATAACAAAATTTAGAAAAACTGAAGCGCTGTGACAACTTTTTGGATGCATTGTAGGTTCTGTTTTAAAAATAAAAAACTTATTTCTGGTGTTTTTGGACACTTTTGAAGACTAACACATAAGCATGGTATTGCTGATAGAAATTATTCATAATTAATAATTCAAATAAATCAAAAAATGAATAAAGTTTACTGTTTTTTAATTAGACCTTAGTCCCATCAATTACATCCAATATGAAGAAGATCGATAATAAGTGTATAAAACTAATTTTGCAAATGTATGGAATGCCCAGAGTTTACCTGTAAGTAGTTTTACGTGGACTTGGGCTTGCATCTACAGTAAACAAACATAGAAGAAGACAAATGACTGTATTACAATTTAAGTTTAAGTAATCCAGGATATCTTATTTTTTTCTATAGCGGTTTTCCAGCTTTGTAGTAATGTATAAGTCAGAAAACAAAAAATAATTCTAGTGTAACTTCAATTTATATTGTAGTGTAGTTCTTCTCTGTCTTCTTCTTGTTAACCTGCAAACACAAATTCACCTAAAACCACTTTTGGGTAAGTTGAGCGTATCAAATGCAAAAATTAAGTTTTGACTTTTGTTATTTTCCGTTTTTATATCTGATGTAGTGTGGTCCTGGAACCAAAATGTATTTTGGTACCAGTACCAACATGTATTTTGATACCAGTACCAAAATTTATTTTGATACATCTCAAAATGTAAACTTGACCACAAAAATGCCATTAATTGGCTTCATTTTAACAAATGTTATCATACATTAAACATAGGTTTCTCATGGCAATCAAAGAACAATTTTGGCATTAAATAACAATGAATATACTAGACAACTTCTCTCTGAGTAGTAAAAAAGCAAACAGATTACAAAAACAAATTTGGCACCAACATGTTGTGCCATTTCCAATTATTTTATTTTGTCATAATTATGAGGGGCAAGCGGTAGAAAAAATAAGACATTACTTTCATAATACTGTATCACTGTAAAGCACATGTTGCAGATGGCGGAGTCTGTATTCTTTTGGCACCATGAAGAACAGAGTGCTACTTCTTTTTTCCGTCTCGTTAGTACCGTTTATTTTGTCACCGGTGCCATTATGGAACCGAATGGCACATGCGCGCACACACTTAATTTTTTTAAACAGCAAAACAAGTAAGCCTATCAAATGCATTGGTGCTATGGGGTGACAAATGACCAATGCTAGGTGATAGGATCTATGTGACTGCTGCACCCAAAGAAATTACGTGATGGCAAGAACTTTGAAAATATAACAGAAGTTGAATTCTAAGTCACCGTGTGGTTACGGGTTTAAATTTAAACTTAAAACCCAGGGCTAAATGTTAGTCTTATTGATATTTTACCAAATGCTTATACACATACCTGATTAAAGATGTCTTCCCTTACAACTTCACAATCCACTTGGTATTTGCAGATGAGGCAAGAAGCAGTTGCAAATGACCCTGAAAGTAAGTTCTGATTACATTTTGACATAATGAAGATCCCCCGCCTCCCAAAAAAAGATTGTTGATGAGTTAGGGTTGTCACTTACCATGACACTGGATGATTCGCTGAACTCCAGCCACTTGTTCTAACGTATCAATATTCTGTGTGTAGTTGCGCAGCAACTTGCCCTGCTTGTCCAGCATATATATGAATTTGTGACAGGGTGAAGGCTGAAACTGACCTGGGTAGATCTCCTGTGGCAAAGACGATGCATTGAGCACTTAGCAGAAAAATGGACATAGGCAGCGTTACACCTACACTAGCTTTGCAAGAATAAACATACATTCAGCAAACCTTAGCAAACTTGAAAAATGGCCGTGGATCTCTTTGGAAGTATTCAATGTCAAACATAGCTTGGGGGTCTGGAAGATCGGGAAAATCGACAGCAAGTCGGGCATAAATTCCATCTCTGGAGCGAAAATCTGGTATTCCACATGATACTGACACCTGAAAGAATAGAGGAAGTGTAATTTAAGCCACGTCCACATGAACATTTAAAAATGTGTTTCTGTGTATTTTGGCCCGTCCACTCGCAAATGGGGATTTTTGTACTAAAAAGCTGAGTTTTTTTGTTCTCAGAAAATCCGGCTACAGCATGTGTGAACGAGCAAAACAGAATCTTTGGTTAAAACAGTTTGTGACATTATTTCATGTTATTAAAACGTATAGGTACAGTAATTTCCGGACTATAAGCCGCTACTTTTCCCCCTCGTTCTGGTCCCTGCGGCTTATACAACGGTGCGGCTTATTTACGGCCTGTTCTTCTCCGACACCGACGAAGAGGATTTCGGTGGTTTTAGTACGCAGGAGGAAGACGATGACACAATGATTAAAGACTGACTTTTCATATACCGGTAGGCTGGTTATTTTTATAACGTACAGGCGAGCACTTTGTATTACTTTGCACCGTTGTATTATTTGTACTCTGCACGAATGCTGTTCGCCATGTCAAAGATGTGAAAGTTTGATTGAAAGATTTATTGTTAATAAATGGGACGCTTTGCGTTCCCAAACAGTCATCTCTGTCCCGACAATCCCCTCCGTGGTAGCAGGAACCCCTATATACTACGGTAATTACACATCAAAACCCTGCGGCTTATAGTCGGGTGCGGCTTATATATGGAGCAATCTGTATTTTCCCCTAAATTTAGCTGGTGCGGCTTATAGTCAGGTGCGGCTTATAGTCCGGAAATTATGGTATTTAACAACAGAACATGAAGTTATTAACCTACAACTATTCAGGCTATTCAACTTGCAGCCTAAGGGCCAAATCCATTCAATTCAGTTCAAAACTAAGGTGTTTCTCAAGGGTAAGTCCTCCCCCTTTTTTTAGTTACAATTTTTTTAACACAATTTGATTTATGTATTTAAGGTGTTGCTGGAGCTTGTTTCAGATACAGTCAGTCATTTGTTTATCGTCTTTAGTTATACTGGTAGTGTTTCTCAAGGTTCCATTTTAGGTCCTCTTTTTTCCATTATTTGGACTATTTAACTGGTGTCCCGTGAGTTTAGTTTAAAAGACTTGAGACTCACATTTTTGCAGAAGTTTCTCAAAAACACTATACTAGAGTGTTGTCATACAGAAGGTCTTTGAGTAGCTTTTTGCAGAACGTTCTTAAAAACAGCAAAGCGCTCTTGTAAATCTGACAAAATTCAAATGTCTACTATAGAGGACGCTGGTTCTCCGGAATATACAAAATAAGACTAATATTGAAGGGAAAAGTTCGCCCCCCCGGTTCTTAGCTTTCTGGAAATGTGTCCCGTCCCCAAAATGTTGGTTTTCCCTTGACCTGTGATATTTTTCTATATTGATGAACATAGGCGTAATATTTCCACAAAATGTGTACAACAGACTGTGAATGCATTTTTCATGTGGACAGAAATCTGATCTCAAAAGGGGGCGTTCATGAAAGTATCTGTGTTTGTGGGGTACAGAGCCTTAATATAGATAACGATATGGCCTGAAATCTGTGTCACAATATAAATTGTAGCCTTTTGCGATAAAGATATATTTCACGATATATTATTTGGTATGGAACCTTTTCAAAACAGGTTATACAGGCTCCTAATTTAGTTGCTGACGGATGCAGTAACACTGCGTCATTTCCTCAAAGCCATTACTAATGTACTTGCTAATTTACTGTCAATATCTGGTTACTTTCTGTTGTAACATGGTTCCATCTACATTTCAGTTAAAATGTAATAAGCACTTATTCTTATGTTGTTTGGATACTTTACATCAGATTTGGGCAATACTACAAATGTGGGTATCAATCCAATACCAAGTAATTACAGAAGAAGTATTGGTCATACCAATGCTGATACTCATACTTCACATTTTCTAGACCATTCAAAGATTAAATATTTGATCAAAATTATAATAAGACAAAAACACAGAATGACAGCGTAACAATATCAATTAAATGTTTAAATTGTTTCCAACTATTGGTTCTAATTTAATTGTTCGGTCTTTGCCCTTAAGCCCTCTTCTGTCTGAGGCCTTATTTCCTGAATTTGTAAACAATAACAAAAACGTCAAAATATTTTTTTTATAGTAAAAGTATCGATCTAACCACTGTAGTACCAACTATGATACTATACTTGGTATCGTTAAAGTCAATATTTGTATCGATCCGCCCACTTTTGATTACCGTATTTTCCTCACTATAAGGCGCATCTAAAAACCTCCAATTTCCTCAAAAGCTGACAGTGCGCCTTTTAATCCGGTGCGCTTTATATATGGACCAATATTGAGCCACAACAGGTCTCGCAACTACGGTAACTACGCCAACTTCATTTTCCCCCTTCTACGGCTGCTTACCGTAGAAGAAGCGCTTCTTCTTCTACGGGGGAAAATGAAGTCAGCGGCTGCTAACCGTAGTTGCGAGACCTAAACTTTATGTAAAGACCCAAAAATGGCTCCAATAAGAGACACGCTTACGACACAGAGTTTAAACTCAAGGCGATCAGTCACACAGTAGAACACGGAAATAGAGCAGCAGTGAGAGAATTTAACATTAACGAACCAATGGTGCGGAAGTGGAGGAAGCAACATGATGACTTGCGCCAAGTAAAGAAGACTAAACAGAGTTTCCGAGGGAACAAAGCGAGATGGCTACAGTTGGAGGACAAACTCGAACAGTGAGTTGTTGAACAGAGAGCAGCAAGTAGAAGTGTCAGTACAATCACTATTTGTTTTGTTGACATTCCCTTTAGCGCAGCTCCATCTAATGGATGCATAACGTAACCTCAGCCTCTACTGTAGCGTCTATTCTATGCGCCTTATAATGCGGTGCGCCTTATATATGAACAACGTTTTAAAATAGGCCATTCATTGAAAGTGCGCCTTATAATCCGGTGTGCCTTATAGTGCGGAAAATACAGTACATTCAAGAGCTCTAACTTAGCCGTTAACGGTTAGCATATCTTCCTACAGCGTGTAGTGTAGAATGTTAAACTACTCCTTGTCCTCCAGTGATAATAGCCGTAATAAACACAGTTTATTTGCTGCCATTAAAGCAAGGATTGGTGACTGGGAAGTTGCTTTGTAGTGTTGAGGGACATTAGCTAGAATGCTACATTGCTTTGAGGATGCGTTTGTTCACTTGTTAATGTCAAATTTGCAGGACGTAGCTACAATGTGTCAGCATGCATTATCACATTATGACGATAGTATTAAAAGCTCTTTCGTTAGCCAAATTGATATCATTTATATCGTATATCATCTATATAGCGCAAACCTGCGTGTGGCCATAACATACTTTAGGAGAATACACATGGTCAATAACAGAGTACGAATACATTGCATGACACACACCCCAGCACCAGTCAGCACCAGGATCTTTTTGCTTTCGTGGAGTAACCGGACCACATCTTCCAATGTGTTGATGTCTTTTCGCTTCTTTCTTTTGGGAGGTTCTGAAATGTTGATGATGATCTGCCACAGCGTCATGTCATCTAAATCCGGTGGCAGTACAGTCTCAGGCAGCAACTCCCGTAAAATGGTCCTTGGATCTGTCTCTCTGATGTGTTGCTGGATGAAACTGTAGGAGCCTGGTACAGAACACAACATCTCTGCATTACCCCAAAAACATGTAATGGGGGCAAAAAAATGCAAGGTATTCAGGGCTGGGCGATAAAACTATATTTTAAGCAGGATAGAAATAATATAATAATTTTAAAAAACACATTATTCATATCGTTAAAATATTTGACTCGGTATACAAGGTTACCAATCGCAAATACTTTGCATGAGAATCACTGCCACAAATGTTAACAATCTAAAAGGGTGTTAAGGTGGAATGGCAATATTGTCACCTTCTCAGAGAATTGTTGAAACAGTTGACTGGTTGGTGTTCCTGGCTAACATCTTTGAGGGAACAAGACATGGTTATGTTTTCTAAAAATGTTTACCTAAAAAATTACTGTTAAAAGGCAAATATTTTTTAAGTGGCTGCTGATGTTTTAAAACGTCCTATTAAACCAGGCACTTAAATATTTTGTTCTCTTGTGTTTTTGTTATTCGCAGACGATTTGAGCATTGCTAAAGGTTTGTTGATAGAGGATTATATTTTACTTTTCTTTTCTTTCTTGTTGTTACAAAAACAGATTTTTAGAGGCTCTTTTATTTAATATTTTAGGGGTGTAAAATTATCGCATTGATTACAGTCATATTAATCTCATAACATTTTTTAATCGCAGAAATAATTTTTAATCTCTAGCGTTACTGTCTTTGTATGTTTGCGAGTTGCCTCACTCTCTTCCTGTGCCTGACTGAGAGCAACAACACTAGCGCCACATAGATAGTATGTCAGGAAACTTTAGAAAGTGTGAATAGGATACATTGCATCCGACTAATACACTAAAATATTCATACTAAACTTGAAGACATATCAGAAGTGTTTATTTGTATAGGTTTAAATATTGTAATTGGAAGCAAATAACTTAATGTGTTTTTGTTATATAAGGTTTGAAACCTAAAATAATGTTGCACATTAATGGACATCTATGAGACATAAGTGATTGACAGTAGAGCAAGCCAACCAAAGCCAAACATTCTCTGATCTGTTATCAAAAGTTTAACATGGAATTGTAACAAATATAAACATTTTTTTTTTTGGTGTTCTCTTAAACCACTATTGGCAACATATGCTAGCATTGTGATTAGGGATGTAACAAACGGTATTAATGGTAATGGAGACAAGTAAGGGGCTTGAGGAGCAATGTGTGTGTGGGTGTGTCTCTAGGTTGGAGTGGTAGTAGGTCATATAGGTATAGGTGGGTATGTGCACAAGTGGGTGTCTACATAATTGGCATTTAAGAAGAGCACACACCTGTGATTGAGGATAGAGGAGAGGATAATTTTGGGTGCCACACCATTTGTTTACCGCTTTACTTTACTATTATATTTCATCTTGTTTATCACTTCCGTCAGTCATTGTGTCCATATTTATCGTCTTCTGTATTTTGTAAAAAAATTAAACCCACTTCAAATGCACTACTGAGTCAAGTGTGTCATTCAATTGACAGAAAAAACATTCACAGACCTCCAGAGACCAAAACAAGGCATGTAGGGTCGCCAAAGCGGTAAAAGTCGACAACTAGTATTACCGTTTTAAATCAAAATGATCAAAAAATAGTGGCTGATAACTGCACCTTGATAAACTTACGGACAAACTGACGTTGGCTTAAATGCTAACATGAATACAAGGGACATTAACACGACTTTCCCCCATTAAGAAACGACATACCCTAATCTAAATATATAAAAACCCATTGCTGTCTGAGCAATTAAGCTGTGAACATTCAACCTACAAGCTGTGCTATCTTAGCTCCGGTGTTTTTACAGTGTGTTTAAGGACTGCTGAACAGAGTAGGACGCCACAACGCCTGCCAGAACACTTATCACTGAAGCGTAAGAAATGGAAAACATGCAAAATAATTGGCTTGCTAATAGTAGGTCTAGAGCTGAAACGATTCCTTGAGTAACTCGAGTAATTCGATTACAAAATATATTCGAAGACATGTTGCTGCCACGAGGGGCCGTTAAGTTTTTTTTATGGCATTTTGCCTTGTTTAGCAAACAGTAGTCAAAGCTCACGTTTCGCACGGACTGTTTAGGTATTGCACAGTGTGTTTACGTCACAGATTATATGCCCCCTGCACTGCACAACACCGCTATTTTAAATACGCTTGAGTTTAGAAAACTTTTTCGCCAACATAACTCGCAATGGCAGACGCCGCGGAAAGCAGTGGACAAGAGCCATAGCAAAACGAGGGAATTAAGAAGCGACAAAAGTTGTCTAAGGTGGGGGAACACTTCACACTGAAATCGAAGGAAAATGCAGTAGTATGCAAACATTGCAAAGTGGAGCTCGCATACCACAATAGCACAAGTTCGATGCTGTAGCACTCGTCGAGAAAGCATCCGATTGAGGGACGTCCACAGGCGAGGTAAGTCATCTATTATCAAATGTAAAGGCAAAAGTTGTGTTAGTAAAATAAATGTTATTTATTATGATAACCAGGATGTGTTCTTTCACTCCCGTGAAGTCATCAAATGCCGCCAAAAGTGTTGAAAACTAACAATGCTATCCGAGCTGTCGTGTTCAATTAGCCTTTCATTAGTAACCACGCGAAAATAGTCGTGCAAAGTTATTCGGGGTATTCAAGTCATGCCACCACATGCTACTTGGATAGCTTGCACTTGTACCCACTATAGTCTCTGTAGAATGTAAGAGTGCCAAGTCCTTGTTCACAGTGGTAGCACTTATGTGCCAAGTTCCTGTCAGCCATATTGGTTCTGAATATGAAGTTGCACATTTCAAATGCAGTATTAAAAGGCACTACCTAATCCACTTTTTATGTTTGATGTAATGAAAACTGTTCTCTTTTTATTTTTGATACTAAGAATATATTTTTATTTTAACTTTCTCAGGGAATATTAATTTTAAACTATCTTTTATATATTTGTGTTTTCATTTCAAACATGTTATGATGGCAAAATGAACATTGATTACTATTTTGCATGCAATGAACTGTATTGCATTCTTAAAATTTAAAACTGTTGTTGTCATTAAGTGGTTTGTCTTTTTATATTGTTTATGTATTGTTGGCAGGTTGAAAACAGCTCAGCGGATTTGCGTGGAGAAACCAACATTTAAACGGCACCGTATAATAATCCATCCATCCTCTACCGCTTGTCCCTTTTGGGGTCGTCATCAAAAACGCACGAGAGACAAGAACTGTCTGCACATAGGGCTGTGAGCGCACCTGTTTTTATTAGCACACACAAACCCCGGACGCATTTCAGCTGTGCGTGTCAGCCTTCAATAATGAAAGCAGGCGTTTAGGAAATAAAAGACAATTAGGCCAAACGCTAAAATTGAGGGCACATTTTAACATGTATAATTAAACCTTAATTAAGCAAAAATATGATTTATTCAATTACTCGATCGGTATATTCCAGGGGTCACCAACGCGGTGCCCGCGGGCGCCAGGTCGCCCGTAAGGACCAGATGAGTCGCCCGCGGGCCTGTTCTAAAAAAATTTAAAAAATTTTTTTTTTTTTAAATTTAATTTAAAAAAAAAAAAAATTTATTAAATTAAATCTACATAGAAAAAACACAATATACACTTTCAATCAGTGCATCAACCCAAACAACCTCCACCATGCACACTCATCCACACCCACTCACACAAAAGAGGTTATTTCTTTCTGCTACCAATATTCTGGTTCCCACAACATAGACAACACATCTGCAAGGGACAGTTCCTGAAGCACACATGATTGTATAGGCTGCTGGTCCACTAACATTTTCATTAATTACTATTTTTTATGTAATTATTTTTATATTGTTTTACTTTCATTTTTATCCAAGAAAATGTTTTTTATTTATTTATCTTATTTTATTTTTTAAAAAAGGGCCTTATCTTCAACAGACCAGGTTGTCAATGAAATTAGATTTGTTTAAAGGGTTTTTTAAACCAGGCCCAGTCCAGATAATGTCCAAGTCGGACTCAGCAACACACACCTTCATTCATGTACACAGAAAAAAATTAGGGAACACAACAGATTGCATATAATTTATAAACACAATTACATTTTCAAAATAAGCATTTATGTACAGTCCAGATTATGTCCAGGTCACTCAAATTAGGGAACACAACAACAGATATCATATAATCTATAAACATAATTATACTTTCAAAATAAGCCTTTGAGGACTTCTCATCTTTTTTTAAATGTTTTTTGGCATCATTATCGTTTTCAACCATGTAACTTTCTAAAGTTAGAAAATACTGAATAAATGTTTTAAAGAAAGTAATACTAAGTGAATATCTGTTTTTGGCCTTAAAAATAAACATTTTACCGAGTACTATAATTAAATTGACTAAATCATGATTGTCAATAAACTCTCCTAAAATAACAGAAACCACATTAAGCTTCATAAACAAACCAATCCTTAAACACATTTTTTCAACTTCCACCCAAAACAAAGACACAATATGACAATACCAAAACAAATGCAGGGTGATTCAGGCTCCTGACAACAAAATCGGCAATCATCTGACTCTGTTATATTCCATAATTTTAACATTTTCCCTGTGGGTAAGAAGTTATAAATAATTTTAATTTGAAAATAACGATTTTGCACATCGATAGTGGTTTTATAGATTAGTTTGAATATGGCATCCCATGGCAACGGGCAGTCAAAAAAGTCCTCCCATTTTCCATTTGTGTTGTATGAGGCAGCCTTCAAAGATTTCTTTATTAAATAAAAATTATATTTTTTTCTATTTATTTTAGTTCCTTTTTGCCAACTAGAATTTCTTATTAGAGGTTTACAAACTAATAATTTAGTAGTTCCATAATTAATTATTTGTTTCCATCTTTTCCCAATTACTCCAGTTAGTTGATCAAATGAAAAGCTTGAGCAAGCATCACCATACATAGCTCTAAATTCATCATACTTCATAATTTTACCATTCTCATTGATAATATCATTGACAAAAATGATTCCTCTTTCAAACATATTTTTCCAAAAGAAAGGCGTTCCATCTATTACAATATTAGAGTTCATCCATATTAACTGCTGCAAAATATCGTCTCTTTTTTCTGGCACATAAAATTGAAAACACCACTATGAGTGGATTGTTTCCTTTATGAACCCCGCCATGTTTCCCAGCAGACTCTCTGGGAGGGGATCACTTGTAAAAAAGGATACCATTTCTTTTGATACAGTACATGTTTTTTGTCCAACAGGACATTTGTGTACCACTCAATGTTTAAATACATCTTTGGAACAATTGATGCTTTTAAAGACAGACACATAGCTTCAAGGTTGAGAAGTTTCAGGCCCCCATATTCATACTCTTTGTACAAAACCTTTCTTTTAATCTTTTCTGGTTTGCCGTTCCAGACAAAATCGAAGACCCTCCGCTCATAAATCTTAAAAAAGTTTTGTGATGGAGCTGGTAATGACAAAAACAAATAAATAAATTGAGGAATAATTAACGAGTTGGCAATAGACATTTTACCATACAAGGTTAGGGATTTCCCTTTCCATAATTGCATAATTTTGTCCAGCTTTCTTAGTCGATTATCATAATTTACTGAGCCTAGATCTTCCAGATTTTCTGGGACAACAACACCAAGTATGTTAACTGGTCCATCTGTCCACAAAACAGGCACTTTGCATTACATTCGAAAGGACGTTCCCTTTAGATTTCCGATCCTTAACATTTTACATTTATCATAATTAAGCTTAAGGCCAGATTGCTGTGAAAATATGTCCAAAAGATTAAGAAGGTTCCGCAAACAATGAGGAAAAATCTTATCTTTGTGAATCAGCCTTTTCTGACATGAACTTCATCAAGAACAAACACAGAACACGCCTCACTGATGCACATCTGCAAGACTCACTCAGAGTTGCAGTGTCAAGTTACACACCAGAGTACAACACACTAGTTAACAGCATGCAATGCCAGGCTTCCCACTAACTGACAAAGAAACAGATAACAGATTTGGTGTCCAGTTCAAAGTGTGACATGATTTAAAAATTTGAGAGTTTACTTTTGTATTTTACATGAGTTATTATTTGTACAAACATGGTGCAAAGTAATTCATGATTTGATAAAAAATGTTAGTGGCTAGCTAGTTAAAATGGGATATTGTGATTTCACAAGACTGTCTTAGAAGTGATCATTTGAAAATGTTCAATTTGAAAAATGTGCACTTAGAGAAAATATAAAAATAAAGTGTTGCATATTGATATTTATCTGTTTCTATATATATTTATTGTGAGAAATAATTAAGATGATCAGTGTTTCCACAGAGATAAATATCATTAATTATTAATAATAACAGAGTTAAAGGTAAATTGAGCAAATTGGCTACTTCTGGCAATTTATTTAAGTGTGTATCTAACTGGTAGCCCTTCGCATTAATCAGTACCCAAGAAGTAGCCCTTGGTTTCAAAAAGGTTGGTGACCCCTGGTATATTCAATAGAATACTCGATTACTAAAATATTCGATAGCTGCAGTTTTAAGTAGGTCTATTTAATTTACCGGTAGTTATTAAAAAAAAAGATTTCAGTGTGTATGTGCAAGTACTTCTTGAGCGCATTCAACAATACCATGATAATGACAACCTTGGTAATTTTGGTTGCAATAACCATGATATGAAATTTTCATATCATCTTCCCTGGTATTTATGAGTTTATCTAAAGCAGATGAAAAGCAACAAGTTCAACATTCAATACTTATAGCTCAGAAAAATGTTCATACTGTTTTTTAAGCATCAACCATAGCACTTTAAGTAGAACCAAGGTTTTATTTTAGTAAGTTTATAAAACTTATTTTGTGTTTAAATACCTATCTTAATATTAATGTAAAACAAATTAAATTAAATGATCTCAAGTTGGTGGCTTTTTTGAGAATCTTAAAAAGGTGAAATTAAAAGAGATTAATTACATTAATTAATGAAAGATCATAATTAATCGCTCATTTTTTTCAAATTACTTGACAGCACTGATTATTTATGTACATCCACACATGGAACTTTAAACTACTAATGTTGTTAAGTACCGTATTTTCCGGACCATAGAGCTCACCGGCATATAGGCTATACCCACTAAATTTGAGAAGAAAAACATGTTTTTCCATATATTAGCTGCACCGGACAATAAGCAGCAGAAATATACATTGTGAAATTAGTTGTTTACAGAAGAATATTTTGTAAATGTTTATTTACATACCTTAATTGTTTCCATACGGTGCCTGTAACACGGCAGTAAAACGGCTGATCAAACATAACAGAAGTCATCGTCATAGACAAGACTAGCTGCGGAAGCTAGCTCTCTAATCAGCTAAACAGACTGAAAAACTCCACGGGGATGTTTTGGTGAATTTACTGAGGAATTTGTGAAACTGAAACAATACAAAAAGAATGGTAAGTTAAAACTAACACAGAAACTAGTAATCTTGTTAGCATATTAGCTAATGTTGCTAGCTTGATTACATCACCTTAGCATGTACAAATATGCATGAAAACACTACTATCACACATGTGAAGGTTTAGTAAGTATGAACTGTTTTAGTTATATTGTAAAACTTACAAATGTTGCTTGGGGTGATGAATGAAGAAACCATATGAGTAGGAACACTATGGCCAACTAGAGGACAGAATGGCTCTTTTACTTCCAGTTCAAGTCACTAAACAAAAGGAAATAAAGTAGATGTCCAACCCACGGCACCTGCAGTGAGAAAACTCATCCAAAGATTGGTGCCATAGCACAAACAATAACACACCTTGTCAGTGTCTCGGTCTGTGTTTTATGAAAACCATTGGTTGAATACAAAACATTATGGCCAATAGCGGAGAAACATCTCTAAATTAGCCGCACCATTTTATAAGCCGCAGGGTTCAAAGAGTAGGAACAAAAGTAGCATCTTATAATCCGGAAAATACAGTATTTGTTTTAATAAAACAACTTGACACACATATTTGGCTTTGACTTTGTCAACTCACTGTCGAAAAATACCGGGATATAAATCACACATATTGATATTCAGCCTAAATATATTGAGATATGAGTATATCACCCAGCTCTAAAACTACTGCTGAAATTAAGCCCGGGCACCTATCTGTGGTTGCGGTGTCCAGTCACTGGAGCTGGCGTGAGAAGATCTGTCATCCTCCTCGGTGATGTGCTCAGGTGTGACAGCCATACCATTCGAGGGGAGATCGACACACCCAAGAATACCTGAGCGGAAGAAGCAGCACACAAACTACAGCTTTAAAGCTAAAACATGACTATAAACTTCACCTAAATGCTAGCAGAAGTGGTGTGAGGACTTAAGTGACGCCGGCTAACAAATGCTAAGTTGCTATCAGAGTTTGTGTCCCGCGGGAACATGTCCATTCATAAAAAACGCTTTTCCTGTACTCGTTGCCTGCAACAGGCGACTGTATTACCACATACAGTTGAGCGTTGCGGCTCTAAAAAGTTATTACCGACTTCTGGTTAAAAACTATTACGTCCTCATTTTGGCAAAACGTGCGCAAGCTAACGAAAGGCGCGTAAATGCTTTTAAAAGTCCGCCTGCTTTCCTACCGGCACTTTCCTCGAATGTCCCGAGCATGGCTGTGTCGTGTGGTGTCACGGCGGGCTTGAAAGAGCCAGAGTGGAAAAGTCCCATGCCATTGTTGTCTTCGCATAGCTCTCCCGGGGCCTGCTCGACCGCCATCGCCGGCTTCGGTTCCCTCTCCGCAGGCTGCGCGCAATTCTGCGCCGACTCCCAGCTCTCTGTGGGTCCCGGTCCACATTCGGATTGACTAGCTTCGGTAGCTTTGACGCCACAGTTGGTCGCCGGGATAATTTTCGACTTCTTGGCGGCAGGCTCTTCCATACGAATAGCGCCCGAGCAGGCCATTCCAAGACTGTTCTCTTCGTCCGCCATCTTCAGCCCGCAGAGCCGCTGAGCGGGTCCTTCCTCTCCTACAGCTGGATCATTTGCATAAATCACGTGACGTGCTCTCCTCCAGTGGTGGAGCAGGAACGCCCCTTGCTTTCTACGTCAGCGACATGAAACCATAACAAATAATTGCAATATTTGAGTACTGTCGGAAAATGTGTGTTTTCGCAATGGTAGTTGAATGTTTTGTCCCAAATGTTATCTCATTTTTATCAGCACAAATGCACACATAGACGTTCCATTTTTTTTGTAGTTTGTTATTTACACGAATGTCCCTTTAAATGTTGTGACGTCACGCTGGGGAGGAGTCTGTCACTTGAATGCATAACACGTCACATGTAAAAATACAACTAATGTACCCTTTAGCTGTTAGTATTAGGTAGATTGGAGTTCTCTCCGTTAAGGAAAGTAATAATTCTACATTCTAGAATATTCCTGAGTCGTGAGCTTTGTGGCCAGGGGGCAGCAACAAGTGAGACGGTTAACTGTCATCCATCGTTGCACACAGTTCAAGTAGAAGGAATCTCATTTGTTAAATGGAGGCTCTTTTGAACTGCAAACCTGAAGATTTGGAAGATTATTACGGTCTATTGGGATGCAATGAATTGTCATCGGTAAGTTGCCCGAGAATGTCTTTATCTAAAAGAAACTAATGCAAAGATGAAATGGTGTAGAACTCAACAGTAAATATAGAATGCCCTGCGATAGTTTAATATTAAGGCTACGATGTACCTGAGTTATTGTTAGCAGTTGCACAGTTCAGTGTGTCCGAAAAGGAGTAAGAAGAAGCTAAATGTATTTAATCCATACCAGTCCCTTAATTGTCCTTGTCTCAACAGTTAGTTATCCTGTGTGCCTGTGTTTAGCCAGTTTACCACTTTATTATAGTTAAAACAAGTATATAACAATGTGTAATAGGTTTGTATAGTTTATAATTGTGTGAACACATATAAGATTCTACACTTTTATTGCATAAATTCTTTATTATTATTGTGTGAATGTTCCAAAGCATTCACACATATGGTTTTCTCCACTAAAATGCATCTATTTATTCAACTTATTATTCTTCTTCTCCAGATTTTGGCGCGCTCTACCTACCACATTTTTCGCCCGATTCAAACTGGAATCGCGGGCTTTCCCTTGACAAATTCTAAAAATTCCCAGATTTCCCAGAATTCCAGGTTTTCTGGGACATTTTTCCCATTCAAAATGAATTGGCCATTTTTCAAACTTCCAACATGTCCACATTTTTCAACCGATTCAAACCATTCCACTTTCAACATATTCCACTCATCCTGGACATTCAAACTATCATTTTTACAAGTTCAAAAAAATTCCAGTAACTCCCAGAATTCCTGTTTTTCAAACCCTTTTTTGACCCTTTTTTTTTTTGACGACTACTCCGTCCAAATTTTTCAACCCACCACATTTTTCAACCCACTTCAACCGTTCCACCGTCCAAACATTCCTCTTAATCAAGACAAAAAAACTAATTAGTTTTTTGAACTGGAAAAATTCAAGGTTTTCCAGAAATTCCAGGAATTTCATAGTATCATTTCTGAATTACAAATGTTACTATTTCAACATTTCTCGACTCTTTTGAAAAGTTCCAACACCAACTATTCCAACTCTTTCAGAACATGTAAGTCTTTTAACATTTTTCAAAAAATTCCCACTTTTCCCGAAATTCCCAAGTTTCCATGAAATTCCCATTGCAATGAATGGGACATTTTTCAAAGTTCCACAACTCCCACATTTTTCATCCGATTCAAATCGTTCCAACTTCAAAATATTCAGCTTGTTAAAAAATGTTCAACAATTTAAACAAATTCACGGATTTCCAAGAATTCCCAGTTTTCCGGGATATTTTCCCCATTCAAAATTAATTGTCCATTTTTTAAACTTCCACAATTCGCACATTTTTCAACCTATTGAAACCACTCCAAAATCAATACATTCAACTCATCCAACAAACACATTCCCAAGTTTCAAACCAAATTCCGTTTTTCCTGGAAATTCAAACTCTTCAACATTCAAACCATTTCAACATTCAAACTATTCTTACAGTCATTCTACATTTTACCAGCATTTCAGTTCAACTTTAGCATCGGAACATTCACACGCAATTCCTCCAGGAATTGTCTCATCTAGTTTTTATTATTTTTGTTATTTGACACTTTTTGGCTCAGCATAACTTCATCCCTGTTCATCCGATTCACACCATTCCAACTTCAAGATGTTCAATCGTTGGGACTTCTTCAACATTTTTCCAAAAAATTCCCAGATTTCCCAGAATTCCCAGTTTCCAGGTACATTTTTCCCATGGAAAATGAACGGGCAATTTTTTTAACCTTCTGCAATTTCAACATTTTTCAACCAATTCAAACCCTTCCACCTTCAAAACATTCCACGCATTCTGGTAATTGAAACTAGCAAATTTTTAGGTTACAAAAAAATCCCAGAATTCCTGGTTTTCCAAAGTCCTATTTTCACCTCTTGCTGGAATGTTTTCACAGTCCACATTTTTCAACCAATTCAAACCATTCCACCATCAAAACATTTCACATAATCAGGACAACAAAAATAGCAATTACATTTTTCCTAAAAATTCCCGAAATTCCAGGAATACCCATTCTCAATTCAAACTTTTAGCACGTCAACATTTTTCAACCGATTCAAAAAATTCCAACACCAAGCCATTCATATAAACTAGGACAATTGTGCTAGAGTTAATATTTTCAGAAACTCCCGGTTTTCTCGAAATTCCCAAAATTCCAGGGAATTTCCATTCAAATGAATAATTGTATAATGCCCTAAATGCTCAAAATGTTATTATTTATGTTATACGTTTTATCCTAATAATCATGGATTTTTCTTACTTGGTGCCATCTAAGAAGTATGTTAGCTGTTCCCCTGTTAGCACGTTAATGTTAGCATGCTAACGTTAGCATACTAACGCTTTATGCTAGCATCCGATTTTTACCTAATTTCATATTTTTAACCAAATTTTTGTGGATTTTGTTATTTGGTGCAATCTTAAAAGTATGCTAGCTGTTTGTTACCATATTATTTTTGCAGTGACGTGCGGTGAGGTTCATGGCTGGTGAGGCACTGACTTCATCACAGTCAGATTTACAAACATATGAACCCTAAAGAGTATCTTATTCACCATTTGATTGGCAGCAGTTAACGGGTTATGTTTAAAAGTTCATACCAGCATTCTTCCCTGCTTGGCACTCAGCATCAAGGGTTGGAATTGGGGGTTAAATCACCAAAAATGATTCCCGGGCGCGGCGCCGCTGCTGCCCACTGCTCCCCACTGCTCCCCACTGCTCCCCACTGCTCCCCACTGCTCCCCTCACCTCCCAGGGGGTGAACAAGGGGATGGGTCAAATGCAGAGGACAAATTCCATTACACCTAGTGTGTGTGACAATCATTGGTACTTAAACTTAACTTTAACTTTACACATACAAACTGTAGCACACAAAAAAGCAAATTTAATAAAGAAAACGTTATTATGGTCTTACCTTTACTTATAAATGAAGTCCATGCAACATTAGAATGCTAAATGAAGTCCTTCTGAACAAAAGCATCGATAACTTGTTTATAGAAGTCATCCTTACCTTTCTTCAGTTTTAAAAGTCTCTCTGTCTCGATGGAGATCTTCCTTTAATTATTACCTCCTGCTTCGATTGAAAGTCCAGTTTAGAAAACTGTTTTAATTTAGCCACCTTCTACCATCCTAGTCACGTCCGTTGTGTCCTTGGGCAAGACACTTCACCCTTGCTCCTGATGGCTGCGGGTTAGCGCCTTGCATGGCAGCTCCCGCCATCAGTGTGTGAATGTGTGAATGTGGAAATACTGTCAAAGCGCTTTGAGTACCTTGAAGGTAGAAAAGCGCTATACAAGTATAACCCATTTATCATTTATTATATGTAATCCTCCATGTTAAAAGTCCAGGCGAGAGGAAAAAATAAACGATCGCTAACTGTTGCTGCTTGTTGTCACTTATTCTGCAGCCGAGTAGTCGCAAGAATAATCCCTGGGATCACTAGCGCCCTCTACCACCAGGAGGTGGGATTACTGCGAGCCTCACCCAGTGCGTCTTCGCAGCCGTTTTATGATTGCTCAGCACAAGAAATATGTTACACACATACAGTTGTTGACAAAATACACTGTACATTAATACCTCAGCTAATTAAACTATGGAAATGTATAATATAATTCATATAGCAATACGGTCTCACTGCACAGCAGGCCAGCAGTTAACCGAGTCATTGCGCAATCCATGGTGAGGCTCAACTGGCTGGTGACTCACCGCAAGTCTCTTCTCAGTATTTGAACGGCAAATGTGAAAATTCAGCGATTTTGAATAAAAAATAATCAAAAACTGGTGAAGTTAAATGGAAAATAACTTTATAGTATAATCACTGGATACATATAACAATTTAATAATTTTTTTTTCTTTTTACATTTTTTTTCTTTCCATGATGGCACGTGAGGCCCCGCCTCACCTGCCTCCCCTGACTGCACGTCACTGTATATTTGGCATGTGAACATTAGAATGCTAATGTTTTATGTTAGCATTTTAAATAATTTCATACTTTTCAACTTAATAATCATAGATTTCGTCACTTGATTCCACCTTAGAAGTATGCCAGCTGTTCCCCTGTTACCATGCTAATGTTAGCATACTAACATTTTATGCTAGTATCCCAGTTTATTTCGTACTTTTTAACCTTGTATTCATGGATTCCGTTATTTCGCGCCATCTTAAAGGTTTGTAGCCCTTCACCTGTTAGCATGGTAATGTTAGCATTGAAACATTATTGTGCTTGTTTGATTGATTGATTGAAACTTTTATTAGTACATTGCACAGTACAGTACATATTCCGTACAATTGACCACTAAATGGTAACACCCGAATAAGTTTTTCAACTTGTTGAAGTCGGGGTCCTCTGTAATCAATTCCATCCATCCATTTTTCTACCGCTTGTCCCTTTTTTTGGTGGTCGCAGGGGGTGCTGGAGGTTATCTCAGCTGCATTCGGTCGGAAGGCGGGGTATACCCTGGACAAGTCGCCACCTCATCGCAGGGCCAACACAGACAGACAACATTCACACACTAGGGCCAATTTAGTGTTGGCAATCAACCTATCCCCAGGTGCATGTTTTTGGAGGTGGGAGGAAGCCGGAGTGCCCGGAGGGAACCCACGCAGTCACGGGGAGAACATGCAAACTCCTCACAGAAAGATCCAAAGCCCGGGATTGAACTCAGGACTACTTAGGACCTTCGTATTGTGAGGCACATGCACTAACCCCTGTTCCACCGTGCTGCCGTTAATCAATTCATGGTACAAATATATACTATCAGCATAATACAGTCATTACACAAGTTAATCATCAGAGTATATACATTGAATTATTTATGATATGGTAATTTTTATTTTTTATTTTTTTGTCTTAAAATAATACAATCATGTGTGCTTACGGACTGTATCCCTGCAGACTGTATTGATCTATATTGATATATAATGTAGGAACCAGAAATATTAATAACAGAAAGAAACAACCCTTTTGTGCGAATGAGTGTGAATAAGTGTAAATGGGGGAGGGAGTTTTTTTGGGTTGGTGCACTAATTGTAAGTGTATCTTGTGTTTTTTATGTTGATTTAACAAAAAAAACAAAAAAAAACTATTTTTAATTATGTTTAAAAATTTTATTGTGCGGCCCGGTACCAATCGATCCACGGACCGGTACCGGGCCGTGGCCCGGTGTTTGGGGACCAATGCACTAGCATATCAGTTCAGCGTTAGCTCGTCAACATTCAAACCATTCCTTCAATTAAACCACTTCTCCATTTAAATCATTTCAATATTCAAACCATTTCTACATTCAAACTATTCTTACATTTATTCTACATTCCAGCAGTATTTCAGTTCAGCTTCAGTATTGTATCATTCACACTCTAGTTCAGTAATAATTTGTGCATTGCCGACTGAAAGATGTCTTCTGCCTCCATTTATCTGTACATAAGTGTTTTGGATGTATATTTACAAACACGGAAAAATCACAGGGCAAGTTTGAAGTTTAAAAAAAAAAGTAAAATCAACTAAACATTTCACGACCTCACTGCAGTACATACTGTATGTGTTCGCGCACCTCTAGTGTATTGAATTCCCGCTGCGTATGTTGGGTAAACCTCTCTTTTCAACGCCTCAAAAACTGTGCTGGACAATTAGTTGACATCCCATGGCTTTTGGATCATTGGCTAGCACTGCTACACCTAACTCTATCAATGCGACTTTTTGCATGCGCCAATGTGGACTGTGGAGGAGGACCACTGTAGCATTTGTGCATGATTTTAGCTGCTTGAAAACACACCAGATCAGTGTATTTCATTATTTGTGGTTTTCGGAATAAAGACTTTGTGTGTAACGAAATCTCCACACAATAATTCAGATATTGTGACAACAACTTATACGCTTTGTTCAAAGCTCGCAACTTCCTCACACATTTTGGGCAATCAGCGTAATTTTCCCCAATCTAATTGGTGTCTGAGCGGTGCTCAAACGCGCACGCCAATCGTCTGATCAAAAAGTATATTTTCTTTTTTGTGTAGACAAAGCAAGAGCAGCAACTTGTAAACATATATTAACTCTGTATTGCTCAAATGACATAATTGTCATCCAGACCTACTTTAGTTCCCCTCTACAACCCTCTCCTGGGTGATGTAGAATACAAACATTTAGCAAAACACCTGCATCCTCATTTCCTACTTTACATGTATTTTTAAATATATTTAATCTTTATTTATGCAGGGTGAAGTTACTAAAAAAAATAATTTGCTATGCCGACCTAGCAAAGAGGCAGCATCTATCTACATGTTAGAGATGTTGGAGTGTGATGATAATCTCTCATCGTCTCTCATTTACCAACAAACAACAACTTTTCAAGCTCAACCCATACAAAGAGAATGTCCGCAACTTGTGATGACAAAGCAGACAGTGGAAAATAAGGACATTTTTGGTGTTGTTTCTTTCTATAATTATAGTAAATTATTAATATTAACAACACTTAATTAAAAACTGTACAGTAATTTTTCGACAATGATTATGTGCTTTTACTGCCATTTAGTGTGTGATTTTAAGTCTGTGGGGCATAAAACAAGTTAAAACCAATATAGTATTTGTTTTCCAATTTTTTTTGAAATCCTGTGCTTTTTGATGTTTATATGAATAACACTTTAAACATTTATAACAAATTCATTAAATTACGAATCCATTCAATGTCAAAAAGAAGCCTCAAAACATTGCAATTTTCTGAAAAGGCTGCCGCAAATTCAGGCATTATGGCTGCAACAATCACAAAAAAGCCCGCAAAATCCTCAAAGGAACTGAATTACGAAGAACTGTCATTTGGGTTTGCACATAGTTAGAGGAATATTCTTAAATTTCATTCATACCATTAACAATATGGTAATGTTGGAAAAATGTATGCTTTTTTCTTACAGACTGGCCAAATTCTCAATGAATACAAAATCAGAGCCTTGGCATGCCACCCAGACAAACACCTAGACAACCCCAAAGCAGGTACTTTTGTTGGACCGCAGTAGCTTATTTGTGTAATATTTAATAACATACCAGTTATAGATTTATTTTATTGGACTTCTGTGTTTCCAGATGTGTGATTTGAAACTTGCGTTAGTGTAAATGCAGTATGTGAAGTGAATGCTTTATTGGGCAACGTGAAGCTGATGCACATAACAATATCTCTGCCCTTATTGTTATACCAGATGTCTTTATTGTCTTTGTGACCAGTGGCTGAATTTCAAAAGCTGCAGGAAGCCAAAGAGGTTTTATGCAATGATGCCAAAAGAACAAACTATGATTTTTGGAAAAGAAGCGGAGTTGCTATCCCATTCCATGACTGGCAAGCTCTAAATGACTCTGTTAAGACTGTGTGTAATGTTTTACTTCAATTTCATTGAAAAGAGGAGAATTCAACATCATTGTATGATATGAAATGGTTATATTTTATGTTTGCAGTCAATGCACTGGGCTGTGAGAAAAAAAGAAGAACCAATGTTGGAGGCTGCCAAGGTAGAAACACAAATGACAACTCATGAAGATGACCTTCATTGTGAGCAGGAAGCACCAAAGATGTGTGAAGCAATGCTATCAAGTAATAACCATTCCACCTCTTTACAGCATGTTATGTGTGATAATGATCCATCCATACATCCATTTTCTACCGTTTGACCCTTACGGATGTAATGCTAAATTATACAGTGGTACCTCGATTTTCGTAATCCCACTTTTTGTATGTTTTGGTTTTCATATGTCGTCTCACACAGTTATCATACGGCCAAACATTGCAGTGCACACGTTCATTACGCGGCATCAAGTACCCAAACAAAAAATCCTATGCGATGTTAACTCAATCTCTTTGAACAATGGATGGTGGTTCTTTTAGATTTGGGACACTATAGAAAGATTTGTTTAAGTATCTTCATTATGTGTGTGCGTGGTTTATTTTGTTCATTGAACACACACAGAAATATGAAAAACTCTGTCTGTCTCCTTTCTTTGTGTCAGAGCAAGTTAAGTCCAGCAGTGTGTTTCTTGGCCCTTTACTGTAATATAAGATGCGTTCAAGTGCACTGCGTTACTGCATAACTCTGAGGGTTGAGCGAATAGGCTTTCATACAGCCTGTGCTTTTTCTTTTTTTTTTAAGAATTTGCAAATGCCATACATTAGAAGGTGAGAAATACTATTGACTTACAAAAGGAACATGTAGCATCTGTTACAATAGGATCATAATGTAAAGATTCCTACTTAATTAACTCTTAGTGCTCCAGACTACAGGACGATAAAAACTATTCCAATTGTTTTTTATACTAATTGTATTAATTTATTCATAATTATATGTGCTGTTATATCACTGTTGGCATGTCACTTTGCACTTGTTGTTTTTGCCCTAAACGCGCAAACCTAATTTTGTGCACTCACTGTATGTAACATATGGATAATGACAATAGTAATAAACCTCGAACCTTATCGCAGGTTGCAGGGGTTACGGTTGAAGGAACACACAGTTCAGGGAGTGAGACCTGCCAGTGTGCGTAATGCTTGTGTAAAAGAAGAACAGTGATGTTAAATGTTCATTTACCCTATTTTATTCGTAATTTATATGTATTTCACATGTTTTTTTGCATGTAAAAGTATACAAAAATTCTCGATAAATTGTGTTTTATGTCACGGTCTGTGTGAACGTTTTGGGTATTTGTTTTCCTTAAGGCCTACTGAAACCCACTACTACCGACCACGCATATCAATGATGAAATCTTAACATTGCAACACATGCCAATACGGCCGGGTTAACTTGTAAAGTGCAATTTTAAATTTCCCGCTAAACTTCCGGTTGAAAACGTCTATGTATGATGACGTATGCGTGTGACGTCAATCGTTGAACCGGAAGTATTGGTACACCATTGAATCCAATACAAAAAGCTCTGTTTTCATCTCAAAATTCCACAGTATTCTGAACATCTGTGTTGGTGAATCTTTTGCAATTTGTTTAATGAACAATGAAGACGGCAAAGAAGAAAGTTGTAGGTGGGATCGGAGTATTAGCGGCGGACTACAGCAACACAACCAGGAGGACTTTGAGATGGATAGCAGACGCGCTAGCCGTCGACCTCACCTTGACTTCCTCCGTCTCCGGGCCGCCGACCGCATCTATGATCGTCGCTCCGTCGATCGCTGGAACGCAGGTGAGCACGGGTGTTGATGAACAGATGAGGGCTGGCTGGCGTAGGTGGATAGCTAATGTTTTTAGCATAGCTCTGTAGAGGTCCCATTGCTAAGTTAGCTTCAATGGCGTCGTTAGCAACAGCATTGTTAAGCTTCGCCAGCCTGGAAAGCATTAACCGTGTATTTACATGTCCATGGTTTAATAGTATTGTTGATTTTCTGTCTATCCTTCCAGTCAGGGGTTTATTTATTTTGTTTCTATCTGCATTTAAGCCCGATGTGCTATCACATTAGCTCCGTAGCTAAAGAGCTTCACCGATGTATTGTCGTGGAGATAAAAGTCACTGTGAATGTCCATTTCGCGTTCTTGACTCTCATTTTCAAGAGGATATAGTATCCGAGGTGGTTTAAAATACAAATCCGTGATCCACAATAGAAAAAGGAGAAAGTGTAGAATCCAATGAACCCTTGTACCTAAGTTACGGTCAGAGCGAAAAAAGATACGTCCTGCACTACACTCTAGTCCTTCACTCTCACGTTCCTCATCCACAAATCTTTCATCCTCGCTCAAATTAATGGGGTAATCGTCACTTTCTCGGTCCGAATCGCTCTGGCTGCATTGTAAACAATGGGGAAATGTGAGGAGCCCTTCAACCTGTGACGTCACGCTACTTCCGGTACAGGCAAGGCTTTTTTTATCAGCGACCAAAAGTTGCGAACTTTATCGTCGATGTTCTCTACTAAATCCTTTCAGCAAAAATATGGCAATATCTCGAAATGATCAAGTATGACACATAGAATGGATCTGCTACCCCTGTTTAAATAAAACAAATTCATTTCAGTAGGCCTTTAGGTTTCTATATTTCCTGTCCAAATGCTCTTATTTTGTTAGTGACTCTTCCCGTTTAGCCTTTTTACATTTTACATCTGGTCTGAGCGCTTAGTCACCACCTGCTTCTGATTAGACATCAGGACACACACCTGTGCCTGTTTACCAATCAGGAGTGCACTTAAACCAGTGTTGGCTTCTGTTTTGTTGCTGCTGTTAATTGGTGTTTTGAGCTCCTCTATGCTTTGCATAGTTATGCTTGTAAGCTTTTCCTCTCTCCTGTGATCCACTCCTGTCATCCAAGTTGGTGAAACCTGCCTCATTAAATGGTTTTATTCTGCAATAGGAATGTTATTATTATTATAGAGGTTTATTTGAAATAGGGACAGATACAAAAACATAGACATCTGAAACAGTTATCCGATGCATGCATCACAGTGTTTGTAGCCAAAGGTAATTTACAACACTTGTCCCCAACAACAACAACAACAACACAGATCCAACATCATTAAAATAGGAAAATAAAAAATAGAATGAGTTGATAATAATGATAATAGTAATAACACAGACAAAGTGCAAACTAGATAAAAGCCAATAATAATAATAATAACACAGACAAAGTGCAGACTAGATAAAAACCAATTAGTAAAAATGAGTAAAAACTAAACATGGGAACACGATTGTTGCTCAACTAGCCATAATTTTGTTTGTTTTTTGAAAGTGACAAGTGCAGGTATACTTTTCAAAGTGTCCGGTAAAGAGTTCCATACTTGTGGTCCTTTTATTGAAAAGGCAGTCTGGGCAAAAGATGTTCTACGGAATGGAACACAACAGTTGCCTTTTGACACTGCTCGGGTGGTAGATCTGGTACCACTTTGCAGTCTTGTAATTGCCTTGCAGAGCAATTGGGGAGCAGAGTTATGCAAGCATTTAAAAACCAGTTTGACTGTGTGTAACAAAATAAAATTGGTAAAACTTAAAATATTGTATTTGGTTAAAATTTGGCAATGATGATATCGTATACTCTTCTTGTCTAGAACTTTCAAGGTGCGGTTATAAAGACACTCAATGGTCTTGATTGATGACTGGTGTGCCTGGGACCATGTGGTTAAGCCATAAGATATGTGTGACAGAATCATTACATTCATAAAAGTAAAAGCACAGCTAAGAGTTAAGCAGTGTCTTATAATCTTAAAACAGCCTAGGTTTGCCTTCAGGGTTTTACACATCTTCTTAATGTGACTTTTAAAATTCAGCTGATAGTCTATGATTATGCCCAAATATTTGACTTCAGGTACTTGTTCAATGACCTCCTCATTAATTTTTATATTCAGGTTTGTTTGAGGTAGCTTTTTTTATGGAGAAGCAGACAGAGTTAGTCTTTTTAGTGTTTAGGGTTAAACAGGATGACTCCAGCCAAGATGCTATTTTGTCTAATTGAGCATTTAACTTCTCAGCAACTAGAGTACAGGTCTTACCTGATGTATATACCACTGTGTCATCTGCATACATCTGTAAATCTATATCTGTGCATACATCTGGTAGGTCATTGATGTATAGACTGAATAGTATAGGTCCCAAGACACTACCCTGAGGTATCCCTGTTTCTATTTTGCGGAAGGAAGATCTCACATTATTAATGGTGACACATTGTTCACGGCCCTTTAGATATGACTCAAACCAGGACAATGACTGTTTGGATAAATTGAATTTAGTTAGTTTTGAAATTAAAATGTCATGATTGACTGTATCAAATGCTTTTTTTAAGTCTAGAAATACTGCACCGACCACCTGTCCTTTGTCAAGAGAATGTTTGATCCTTTCAGTTAAAAAACAAGTGGCAGATTCTGTAGAATGGTTACGTCTGAATCCGAATTGTAGGGGAGTCAAATAGTGATTTGTCTCAAGGTGGTGCATTAGTTGTTCCGAAACAATCTTCTCCTGGATTTTAGATAAAACTGGAAGAAGGCTGATAGGTCTATAGTTAGATGTCATTCCAGCATCACCAGATTTTAAAAGTGGTATTACCTGTGCAGTTTTCCATCCATCTGGGAATTGCCCAGTTTTAATGGAAATATTAATAAGATGGGTAAGAGGCTGTATAAGGATGCCGCTATATTTTTTAAGAAAAGCTGTGTCTAGGTTATAAATATCCTTTGAGTATGTGGTGTTTAGGTCATGTATGACATTTAGGACAGTTGTCTGACTAACCTCCTTGAGCTGAAATGAGCTGTCTTGTTCATTAGGTATGTCTGTTGTTTGATCATCATTAGTCCTACAAGAGAAACCCGAGGAAAGGTTTTTGACAGATTCTATAAAGAATTTATTGAACTCATTTGAGACTTGTGTACAATCAGTAATGATTTTGTCTCCTACTTTAAGTTTCTTTTGGGTTTGGGTGGTGTTACCCTCTGGGTTTAATAGGCTGTGTAGTAGTTTCCAGATCATTTTGCCATTTCCTTTGGCCTCTGATAGCATGTGGATGTAGTAGTTTGATTGGGACATTCTGAGCTGTTTAACTACTTGATTACGCAAGCCTTTAAATATTTTCAAATCAGTGTCACTACGAGTTTTGACAAAAGTTTTTAAGGCATAATCTCTCTTTTTCATTAATTTCCGGATATCATCATTAATCCATGGTAATTGAAAATTTTTGTGGGATTTTTTTCGCTTTCTAATAAATGTATCAATAATTCGTCCGATAGTAGACATTAGCTGATTACAACAGGCGTGTACTTGGTCATGTTGTTGGAGCTCGTCCCAATTAATACCCTTTAATTCGTTTTCAAAAGCAGTTGTTGATTGGCGAGGGATCTCAAGTTTAAAAGTTTTCTGATCTTGATTTTTAAACCTTGTCAGACATGTCTTTGTGAGTTTTCTTGCAGCTAATGTCAGATTATGGTCTGACAAGCCGGTGACTAGATTGTACGTTTTTACGATTCTGTCAGGCTTGTTTGTGAAGATTAAATCAATTAGTGTCTGAGTGTTTTTAGTGATACGTGTGGGGGTTTCTATCTTCTGACTAAAGTCATGTTTAGATGTGAGGTCTTTTTGTTTTTTTCTGCAGTGTTTGTCTAGCCATTTTAAGTTAAAGTCTCCGAAGACAAGTACTTCACTGTTATTCTTAAAATTCTCAAACAGTACATCTAAGTCTTCGCATAGCGTTCCAATGCATGCAGATGGAGGGCTGTATACCACCAATACATTGAATTGCATATTTTGTGATAGTGTGACATTAATACATAAACATTCAGTAGATATATCAGCAGTCAGGGGAATTTCCTTTGCATCAAGTGAGTCCTTGACATATATCAGTACATCCCCTCCCCTTCCCACAGTTCGGTCCCTTCTAAAACATTTATATCCCGGAACACTGATTATGCTGGTTAAAATGCTATCATGCAGCCACGTTTCACTAATGCATAGAAAATCAAGATTAGACTCCGACAGTAATAATCTGATTTCATCACACTGGGAACTAGGCTTCGGATGTTTAAGTGACCTCCTAAAATACCTTTGGGTTTCACTGCAGGATCCCAAATCACTTTAGCATGATTAACAGTTTGAAAAAGCAAAGTCTGTTTCTGCTTCGTCTGTGCTTGTGTTTGGAGTGTTCCTTTTTTACCTTGCGGCCCGCGCTTCTCCAGCTGGGCGCCGTACGTGCAGTCCCCCCCGAAGAAGCACAATAAATGGTATTAATGATAACCACCGTAAAACTCTGGACAGTTAGTAATACCGTTTTAAATTAAAACTATGGAAAAAATGTGACTGGTAACTGCACTTTGATAAACTCAGGTCAAAACAAGAGACAACGTCTTTCCCCATTTAGAAATGACACTCCAATTTAAAGCAACTGATAATCAATTGTGTACATTGAGCTTACAAGCGGTGCCCTCTTAGTACGGAGTGATCGTTCTCTACTCAGAGGAATACTCAGAGGAATACAGGATGGAGGTTTTTTACGTTGAATTCAAGGACAGCAGAACAAAGTATGAAACCAGATTGCTCAAGAAACACAGAAATTGCCAAATAGTTGCCTTTCCAAGAGCGTGTCCATGTATTTTAGTTTTTTCAAAAACAAAAACAACTTGGTCAACATATTTCAGTATGTGCATATGTACTTTTAGTGCACATTCAAGAATACTGCGATATTAATGATAGCCGTGCTAATGTTGGTCACAACAACCATCATATAAAAAAAATGTCATATCGTTACATCCTCATTCTGTATATGTTGCCTCCCATCTCTACATCCTGGGAATACACCGCAAGCTCAGTCATGCCAAGTCGTGAGTCGTGACATTTTTATTGTAATATTTTTGGGTGTCTGGGATGGATGGATTAAATTCTTATGGGAACATTTGATTTGGTCTTTGTATAACTTGGAAGGGATCACTGATAAATATTGAGCTAATGCTGCACGGTACAAAAATGACCATTTAGTTCCTATTTTTTAATTGACAATGTTTGGCAAGGCCTCCTGTCACAAGTGATCTGTTCATACATTTAAATTGTTTATACTAACTTTTGCCATTATTCTCTAGCTGATTACTGCCATCGCCGTTTCCGCTGGGCTGCTGATTCACCATCAAGTCTGCTGCAGAAGTTCAGAAACTATGAAATTTGAATATTTCACATCTTTTTGATATTGTGTACATGAGTGGTCTGGCTGTAATGTAATTCGACATGTAAAGTGGAGATGTTAGGTGTGGAATCTTACCAGATGTTATGAATATATGTTGACTGTTTTGCTGTGGTTTTGTGGTCTTTTAAAATGTATTCATTTCCGTCTGCATCATTATCAAAATGCGGGGACCCTTTTCTTGTCCTATTTAGTTTTTGCTGTAAATGACTCGATGTATGTTCAATAAAACCGTTGACGTGCATTATTTTTCACCTTGTTACATTGGGGGAAATAATTACAAAAGTACACTTCATTCATTAACGGTGTTACAAAATAGATCAGTTAGAATAATACATAATGTTGGATATAGAGAACATACAAATCCTTTATTTATTGAATCAAAGATACTGAAATTCCACGACATAGTGAATTTGCAAACAGCTAAAATTATACACAAAGCAAACTATAACCTGCTACCCAAGAATATACAACAATTCTTCTCAAAAAAAGAGGAGAAATATAATCTTAGAGAGAAATGTAATTTAAAACATTTGTACGCACGTACAACACTTAAGACCTTCAGTATATCAGTATGTGGAATTAAATTATGGGATGGATTAAGTAAAGCAATCAAACAATGTACTAATATGGTCCACTTCAAGAAACTCTTCAAACTTAAAGTGTTTACAAAGTACAAAGAAGAAGAACCATGATAAACATTCTGAATTTATTTATTTCATCCTTTCACTCTCAAAATAATCTTACTTATCTCATCATATGAAATGTAACTTACTTCACCAATTATTATTTATTTATTTATTTTTATTGTGATTACTTATGGAGTATATTGTGAATAAATTGAGAACAGGAAGTGAACAAACGTTTTAGCAACTGTTATGTAAAAGAAAAGGGGTAGGATTAAATAAGCTCTGCATGCTTCTTCCTACTCCTTTTCGAACAGGTTGAAAAGAGAAACTGGAAATTGTGATGTATCATTTTGTATGCTTGCATGTTCGAAATAAACTCAAACTCAACACTACATGTAGCTGAGAGGAGCATACAGTATGTGTCCTGTGTTTTATCCAGCTGCTATGTTAACCTCTAAAGGTGTTGTCTGAAAACCTCTGTGCTTTTCAGAATTGTATGTATTCACAAAATCTCATTTTAAACCAGGAACATTTAATGCTTTACTAATTATAGTTTTCATAAATAACTAACATGTGACTTGTTGTATTGTCTTATTTAACGTGCCTTTGTTTTGATTACTGATCATCTTATTTTTACCTGCTGCAATGTAAAAAATAAATACATAAATAAAATAAACAGCTTTCAGCCCAGGGCGGCCACGGCTTACTCTGACGCCAGGACTGAATTATGGTAACCACGAGAGGTCCCCATACCTCCCGGTGACGTCACCATTGCGCAAGTAAAATTCACCACTAGTGAGGATCTTCCTCGCCGGGTGCGGTGGCGCGCGCCTGTAATCCAAGCTAATGGGAGGCTGAGGTTGGAGGATCGTTTGAGCTCAGGAGTTCTGAGCTGCAGTGGACTATGTCGATCGGGTGTCCGCACTAAGTTCGGTACCGATATGGTGCTCCTGGGGGAGCTCGGGACTACCAGGTCGTCTAAGGAGGGGTGCACCGGCCCAGGTCGGAAACGGAGCAGGTCAAAGCCCCCGTACCGCTCAGTAGTGGGATCGCGTCTGTGAATAGACACTGTAGTGCAGCCTGAGTAATACAGCGGGACACAATCTTTTATACATATTTACATCATACAACACTTATATTGACAATCTATAATGTATTTACATCACACTAACACATTCATACATTTACTTTCATTCACGAAACATAAACACTGACTTTTGTCTGTCCTGCACTGCCTCTTGCTGGAAGAAGTCGGCAACTTCATCACTGGACACAATATTTAAAAAATATGTTTAATTTCAAATATTGAACACAACAAACATACAGGTGAAGGCAACATAGGAGAGATGAATAAGAAATTCAACAACGTTTTCAATTGTAAAATGTTAAATGTGTAGATCAAATAAGAATATCTATATGTTCTCATGCTTTTGATATTATATTATATTGTAAACATCCATCCATCCATTTTCTACCACTCAGCTGCATTCGGGCGGATATTGTAAACATAATATTTAAATTAATTACAAGAGGATTAACAGGGTGGTTTTGAACTGAGTGGAAATTTGCTTGACAAACAGAAAACAATTAGTGCAGCTGAGAGAACACACATCATCATTATTAGTTATAGTGTACGCCTGTAAGGTGTTCCTCAGGGGTCTATACTGGGACCAAAATAGTTTACTGTATATATATTTTAAATGACATCGGAATAGCTTCAAAAGATGTTGTATTCAAATATCTATTTTAAGAGTAGTAATTTAATCAAACGTGTTCTTTAGGTAGTAGATATATGTCAGAATCTTAAACTATTTCTTAAACGTTCCCTGTCATGTGGTCATGTTGACTACTTATATGTGTTTTAATTTGTCTGTTTTTAACATGATATTGTCCTTCTGTGTTCCTTTTTTGTCTGTTTTGAGACAACAGATGTAATTTAGCAAATATGCTATAATCTGCCTCATTTGCAACTTGTAAATCACATTGTTCATCAATGTGCATTGTCCTGGAGAAGTAAATAAGTTTTAAAATTTGAGATACGTAAAAATACATCTCGTTTTAATAAATACAAAAAAAACAATGAATATTTTATTCTGCACAATAAATCAGAATCATTTTCTTGTCATCACAACATAAAGAACTTCAGAAAGAGGTTTGGTGGGAAATATTTGCTGTGATCTGTTTTTTTTCTTGCTGTGCAAAAACTTTCGCTCATGTACTAAGATACTCTTTTTGTTTTATAATTTATTTATACATGGTAAAATTGTTAGTGCACATTATGTATTATTCATACCCTTTTTTTTTTCATTACATTTTACTTGTGTTACTGTAAGTAAAAATCTGCACTAAAACCAGATAATTTCCGCATCGTGAAACTAATAAAAGTCTATCCTATCCTACAAGTTGCCATACCTCCCGATGACGTCACTAAAGTGCAAGTGAAAAAAGCACCATTAGTGAGTGTTTTTCCCGCCGGGTGCGGTGGCGCGCGCCTGTAATCCAAGCTACTGGGAGGCTGAGGTTGGAGGATCGTTTGAGCTCAGGAGTTCTGAGCTGCAGTGGACTATGTCGATCGGGTGTCCGCACTAAGTTCGGTACCGATATGGTGCTCCTGGGGGAGCTCGGGACTACCAGGTCGTCTAAGGAGGGGTGCACCGGCCCAGGTCGGAAACGGAGCAGGTCAAAGCCCCCGTACCGCTCAGTAGTGGGATCGCGTCTGTGAATAGACACTGTAGTGCAGCCTGAGTAATACAGCGGGACACAATCTTTTATACATATTTACATCATACAACACTTATATTGACAATCTATAATGTATTTACATCACACTAACACATTCATACATTTACTTTCATTCACGAAACATAAACACTGACTTTTGTCTGTCCTGCACTGCCTCTTGCTGGAAGAAGTCGGCAACTTCATCACTGGACACAATATTTAAAAAATATGTTTAATTTCAAATATTGAACACAACAAACATACAGGTGAAGGCAACATAGGAGAGATGAATAAGAAATTCAACAACGTTTTCAATTGTAAAATGTTAAATGTGTAGATCAAATAAGAATATCTATATGTTCTCATGCTTTTGATATTATATTATATTGTAAACATCCATCCATCCATTTTCTACCACTCAGCTGCATTCGGGCGGATATTGTAAACATAATATTTAAATTAATTACAAGAGGATTAACAGGGTGGTTTTGAACTGAGTGGAAATTTGCTTGACAAACAGAAAACAATTAGTGCAGCTGAGAGAACACACATCATCATTATTAGTTATAGTGTACGCCTGTAAGGTGTTCCTCAGGGGTCTATACTGGGACCAAAATAGTTTACTGTATATATATTTTAAATGACATCGGAATAGCTTCAAAAGATGTTGTATTCAAATATCTATTTTAAGAGTAGTAATTTAATCAAACGTGTTCTTTAGGTAGTAGATATATGTCAGAATCTTAAACTATTTCTTAAACGTTCCCTGTCATGTGGTCATGTTGACTACTTATATGTGTTTTAATTTGTCTGTTTTTAACATGATATTGTCCTTCTGTGTTCCTTTTTTGTCTGTTTTGAGACAACAGATGTAATTTAGCAAATATGCTATAATCTGCCTCATTTGCAACTTGTAAATCACATTGTTCATCAATGTGCATTGTCCTGGAGAAGTAAATAAGTTTTAAAATTTGAGATACGTAAAAATACATCTCGTTTTAATAAATACAAAAAAAACAATGAATATTTTATTCTGCACAATAAATCAGAATCATTTTCTTGTCATCACAACATAAAGAACTTCAGAAAGAGGTTTGGTGGGAAATATTTGCTGTGATCTGTTTTTTTTCTTGCTGTGCAAAAACTTTCGCTCATGTACTAAGATACTCTTTTTGTTTTATAATTTATTTATACATGGTAAAATTGTTAGTGCACATTATGTATTATTCATACCCTTTTTTTTTTCATTACATTTTACTTGTGTTACTGTAAGTAAAAATCTGCACTAAAACCAGATAATTTCCGCATCGTGAAACTAATAAAAGTCTATCCTATCCTACAAGTTGCCATACCTCCCGATGACGTCACTAAAGTGCAAGTGAAAAAAGCACCATTAGTGAGTGTTTTTCCCGCCGGGTGCGGTGGCGCGCGCCTGTAATCCAAGCTACTGGGAGGCTGAGGTTGGAGGATCGTTTGAGCTCAGGAGTTCTGAGCTGCAGTGGACTATGTCGATCGGGTGTCCGCACTAAGTTCGGTACCGATATGGTGCTCCTGGGGGAGCTCGGGACTACCAGGTCGTCTTAGGAGGGGTGCACCGGCCCAGGTCGGAAACGGAGCAGGTCAAAGCCTCCGTACCGCTCAGTAGTGGGATCGCGCCTGTGAATAGACATTGTAGTGCAGCCTGAGTAATACAGCGGGACACAATCTTTTATACATATTTACATCATACAACACTTATATTGACAATCTATAATGTATTTATATCACACTAAAATATTCATACATCTACTTCATTCCCTAAACACTGTTTCTTTCTATCTTACACTGCCTCCTCCTGGAGAAAGTTGGTAATAATAAATACAACATCTTCTGATGAAGCCAAAATGTATGAAGGTTTAAAGGCCTACTGAAACCCACTACTACCGACCACGCAGTCTGATAGTTTATATATCAATGATGAAATCTTAACATTGCAACACATGCCAATACGGCCGGGTTAACTTATAAAGTGACATTTAAAATTTCCCGGGAAATATCCGGCTGAAACGTCGCGGTATGATGACGTATGCGCGTGACGAAGTCAGAGTAACGGAAGTTATGGTACCCCGTAGAATCCTATACAAAAAGCTCTGTTTTCATTTCATAATTCCACAGTATTCTGGACATCTTTTTCAATTTGTTTAACGAACAATAAAGGCTGCAAAGAAGACAGTTGTAGGTGGGATCGGTGTATTAGCAGCGGACTACAGCAACACAACCAGGAGGACTTTGTTGGAGCGCTAGCCGCGCTAGCCGCGCTAGCCGCGCTAGCCGCGCTAGCCGCGCTAGCCGCCGACCTCACCTTGACTTCCTACGTCTCCGGGCCGCCAAACGCATCGGGTGAAGTCCTTCGTCCTTCTGCCGATCGCTGGAACGCAGGTGAGCACGGGTGTTGATGAGCAAATGAGGGCTGGCTGGCGTAGGTGGAGAGCTAATGTTTTTAGCATAGCTCTGTGCGGTCCGGTTGCTAAGTTAGCTTCAATGGCGTCGTTAGCACAGCATTGTTAACCTTCGCCAGCCTGGAAAGCATTAACCGTGTATTTACATGTCCACGGTTTAATAGTATTGTTGATTTTCTATCTATCCTTCCAGTCAGGGGTTTATTTTTTTGTTTCTATATGCAGTTAAAGCACGATGCTATCATGTTAGCTCGTAGCTAAAGCATTTCGCCGATGTATTGTCGTGGAGATAAAAGGCACTGAATGTCCATTTCGCGTTCTCGACTCTCATTTTCAAGAGGATATTGTATCCGAGGTGGTTTAAAATACAAATCCGTGATCTACAATAGAAAAAGGAGAGTGTGGAATCCAATGAGCCAGCTTGTACCTAAGTTACGGTCAGAGCGAAAAAGATACGTCCATCACTGCCTCTCAAGTCCTTCACTGTAACGTTCCTCATCTACGAATCTTTCATCCTCGCTCTGACCGTAACTTACGCTTGCTTTCCAGGGGCCTACTGAAATGATTTTTTTTTATTTAAACGGGAATAGCAGATCCATTTTATGTGTCATACTTGATCATTTCGCAAAATTGCCATATTTTTGCTGAAAGGATTTAGTAGAGAAAATCGACGATAAAGTTCGCAACTTTTGCTCGCTGATAAAAAAAAGCCTTGCCTGTACCGGAAGTAGCGTGACGTCACAGGAGCTAGGATTCCTCACAATTCCCCATTGTTTACAATGGAGCGAGAGAAATTCGGACCGAGAAAGTGATGATTACCCCATTAATTTGAGCGAGGATGAAAGATTCGTAGATGAGGAACGTTACAGTGAAGGACTTGAGAGGCAGTGATGGACGTATCTTTTTTCGCTCTGACCGTAACTTAGGTACAAGCTGGCTCATTGGATTCCACACTCTCCTTTTTCTATTTTGGATCACGGATTTGTATTTTAAACCACCTCGGATACTATATCCTCTTGAAAATGAGAGTCGAGAACGCGAAATGGACATTCAGTGCCTTTTATCTCCACGACAATACATCGGCGAAATGTATTGTCGAGATGTGCGATCCCACTACTGAGCGGTACGGGGGCTTTGACCTGCTCCGTTACCGACCTGGGCCGGTGCACCCCTCCTTAGACGACCTGGTAGTCCCAAGCTCCCCCAGGAGCACCATATCGGTACCGAACTTAGTGCGGACACCCGATCGACATAGTCCACTGCAGCTCAGAACTCCTGAACTCAAACGATCCTCCAACCTCAGCCTCCCAGTAGCTTGGATTACAGGCGCGCGCCACCGCACCCGGCGAGGAAGACCCTCACTAATGGTGCTTTTTTACTTGCACCATAGTGACGTCACCGGGAGAAATTGCGACTTGTAGGATAGGATAGACTTTTACTTATCTCACGATGGGGAAATTCTGTGGTTTCAGTGCAGATTTTTACTTACAGTAATACAAGTAAAATGTAATGAAAAACAAAAGGGTATGAATAATACACAATGCGCACTAACAATTTTACCATGTATAAATAAATGATAAAACAAAAAGAGTATCTTAGTACACTGAGCGAAAGTTTTTGCACAGCAAGAAATGTGAACAATGTGATTTACAAATTGCAAATGAGGCAAATTATAGCATATTAGCTAAATTACATCTGTTGTCCCAAAACAGAGAAAAAGAAACACAGAAGGACAATATCATGTTAAAAACAGACAAATTAAAACACATATAAGTAGTCAACATGACCACATGACAGAGAACTTTTAAGAAATAGTTTAAGATTCTTACATTTCTACTACCTGTAAAGTGATATAACTACATAAAGTATTTGGTCCTAGTCAACTCCCAGGTATAAGAACATAGTTAAGGTCAAAGATCTTCTTTGTTGCCACATGTTTGCCAAGTTGAAATCTTTCACCATTTTGTTGTTGATAAAAAGGAAGGCCTTTTATTTTCACACACCACCACCATGTGTTGCCATAACCCCTGGTGACAACACTATGATATAAGTAAAAAGCACTATTGATCTTCACCGGGTGTGGTGGCGCGCGTCTGTAATCCAAGCTACTTGGAGGCTGAGGTCGTTTGAGCTCAGGAGTTCTGGGACTACCAGATTGGCTAAGGAGGGGTGCACCGGCCCTGGTCGGAAACGGAGCAGATCAAAGCCCCCGTACCGCTTAGTAGTGGGATCGTGCCTGTGAATAGACACTGTAGTGCAGTCTGTGAGATACAGCAAGACAATCTTTTATACATATTTACATCATATAACACTTATATTCCATCCATCCATCCATTTTCTACTGCTTATTCCCTTTGGGGTCGCGGGGGGCGCTGGAGCCTATCCCAGCTACAATCGGGCGGAAGGCGGGGTACACCCTGGACAATTCGCCACCTCCTCACAGGGCCAAACACTTATATTGACAATCTATAATGTATTTACATCGCACTACATACTCTTCCTGGAGAAAGGTAGAAACTTCATCACTGGTCACAAAACACAGTATCACATAAATATGTTTACCGGTAATAGTGAAATATTGAACATACACATACAAAAGAAAGGAACATAAAATAGCTGGGTGACATAAGATATACAACATTTTCTGATGAAGGCTAAGAGGTATGAAGGTTTAATTTTTTATGGAGCAGTACACATATTCTTTGTTGCAAAGTTCTAAGGTCATGTGATAAGAGTACCATAGTTGTAAATACCGTAAGAGAAAATGATTAAGTGATGAATTATCATATTTGGCCTTTGTTATGTTTTTTTTTATTTGGTTTGGTCGCGCTTGTTTACTGTTATGTGTTTAGAAAATATTTCGTCTGACTACCTGAATAGAAAAAAACAACATGCCCCCACCCCAATGTGCAATTTCTTAAGAACACGTTTGATTAAATTACTATTCTTAAAATAGATATTTGAATACAACATCTTTTGAAGCTATTCCGATGTCATTTAAAATGTAAATACAGTAAACTATTTTGGTCCCAGTATAGACCTCTGAGGAACACCTTATAGACGTACACTATAACTAATAATGATGATGTGTGTTCTCTCAGCTTCACTAATTGTTTTCTGTTTGTCAAGCAAATTTCCACTCAGTTCAAAACCACCCTGTTAATCCTCTTCTAATTAATTTAAATATTATGTTTACAATATCCGCCCGAATGCAGCTGATATAGGCTACAGCACCCTCCACAACACCAAAATGGACAAGTGGTAGAAAATGGATGGATGGATGTTTACACTATAATATAATATTAAAAGCATGAGAACATATTGATATCCTTATTTGATCTACACATTTAACATTTTACAATTGAAAACGTTGTTGAATTTCTTATTCATCTCTCCTATGTTGCCTTCACCTGTATGTTTGTTGTGTTCAATATTTGAAATTAAACATATTTTTTAAATATTTTGTGTCCAGTGATGAAGTTGCCGACTTCTTCCAGCAGGAGGCAGTGCAGGACAGACAACAATCAGTGTATGTGTTTCGTGAATGAAAGTATGTGTTACTTTGATGTAAATACATTATAGATTGTCAATATAAGTGTTGTATGATGTAAATATGTATAAAAGATTGTGTCACGCTGTATTACTCAGGCTGCACTACAGTGTCTATTTACAGACGCGATCCCACTACTGAGCGGTACGGGGGCTTTGACCTGCTCCGTTTCCGACCTGGGCCGGTGCACCCCTCCTTTGACGACCTGGTAGTCCCGAGCTCCCCCAGGAGCACCATATCGGTACTGAACTTAGTGCGGACACCCGATCGACATAGTCCACTGCAGCTCAGAACTCCTGAGCTCAAACGATCCTCCAACCTCAGCCTCCCAGTAGCTTGGATTACAGGCGCGCGCCACCGAACCCGGCGAGGAAGACCCTCACTAATGGTGCTTTTTTTAACTTGCACTTTAGTGACGTCATTGGGAGGTATGGCGACTTGTAGGATAGGATAGACTTTTACTTATCTCACGATGGGGAAAGGATATGGTGCAGTGCAGATTTTTACTTACAGTAACACAAGTAAAATGTAATGAAAAACAAAAGGGTATGAATAATACATAATGTGCACTAACAATTTCACCATGTATAAATAAATGATAAAACAAAAAGAGTATCTTAGTACACTGAGCGAAAGTTTTTGCACAGCAAGAAAAAAACAGACTTCAGTAAATATTTCCCACCAAACCTCTTTCTGAAGTTCTTTATGTTGTGATGACAACAACATTATTCTGATTTCTTGTGCAGAATAAAATATTAATTGTTTTGTTTTTTATTAAAACAAGATGTATTTTACGTATCTCAAATTTTAAAACGTATTTACTTTTCCAGGACAATGCACATTGATGAACAATGTGATTTACAAATTGCAAATGAGGCAGATTATAGCACATTAGCTAAATTACATCTGTGGTCCCAAAACAGAGAAAAAGGAACACAGAAGGACAATATCATGTTAAAAACAGACAAATTAAAACACATATAAGTAGTCAACATGACCACATGACAGGGAACTTTTAAGAAATAGTTTAAGATTCTTACATTTCTACTACCTGCAAAGTGACATAACAACATAAAGTATTTGGTCCTAGTCAACTCCCAGGTATAAGAACATAGTTAAGGTCAAATATCTTCTTTGTTGCCACATGTTTGCCAAGTTGAAATCTTTCACCATTTTGTTGTTGATAAAAAGGAAGGCCTTTTATTTTCACACACCACCACCATGTGTTGCCACAACCCCTGGTGACATCACTATGATATAAGTAAAAAGCACTATTGATCTTCACCGGGTGTGGTGGCGCGCGTCTGTAATCCAAGCTACTTGGAGCCTGAGGTTGTTTGAGCTCAGGAGTTCTGGGACTACAAGGTCATTTAAGTCAGGGTGCACCGGCCCAGGTCGGTAACGGAGCAGGTCAAAGCCCCCGTACCGCTCAGTAGTGGGATCGCGCCTGTGAATATACACCGGTCACAAAACACAGTATCACATAACTATGTTTAATAGTGAAATATTGAACATACACATACAGAAGAAAGAAACAAACAATTGCTGAGTGACCTAAGATATACAACCTTTTCTAATGAAGGCTAAGAGGTATGAAGGTTTATTTTTTTTATGGAGCAGTATACATATTCTTTGTTGCAAAGTTCTAAGGTCATGTGATAAGAGTACCATGGTTGTAAATACAGTAAGAGAATATGATTAAATGATGAATTGTCATATTCTGCCTTTTTTATGTTTTTTTCATTTGGTCTGGTCGTGCTTGTTTACTGTTATGTGTTTAAAAAATTAGGTTGGCTGACTACCTGAATAGAAAAAAACAACATGACCCCCCAACCCCAACCCCAATGATGTTTATTTTAATTTCTGAAAAAGGAAAAGCGGTAGAAAATGGATGGATGTATATATTCCAAAATGACATTGCTACATTTCATGTTACTTACTGAGTGAAAGTTTTTTTTTTTCCCCAACTTGGATAGGCCAATGAAACCCCAATAAGTCAAAAACTGCATTTAAAAATGTTTTGAAATGTGCTTTCCAAAGTTTTACACATTGTTTACTGATACAAATACTGTAAGATGCATTTATATGATTAATCAGATAAACAATCTATCCATTTATTTTGTAATGCTTAATCTTAATTTGTGGATTTGTTGACACTTTGTGTTGAATATTTTTGTTTGAGATCTCCACCTCATTTTATCATCTATTATAGCAGCTATAAATGTGTGTTGATACAACCTCAATTTGCATTGTTGTTTCCATATCTTTTTTGACAATAGCAAAATAATATTGAAAAAATCCATTAGCTCCTGAGCAAAATGCAGTAGTGTCATATGCAAATAGCATTAACCTGGGCTTTTGTTGTGTTTTTCACTTACACAAACAAACGGACACTGTAGTTGTCTTTTTCAAGTTTATGTAACAGCTTTTAATCATCACAGCCGTTCTGCACACACAACAGTATCAATGTGCAATTTCTTAAGAACACGTTTGATTAAATTACTATTTTTAAAATAGTTCTTTGAATATAACATCTTTTGAAGCTATTCCGATGTCATTTAAAATGTATATACACTAAACTATTTTGGTCCCAGTATAGACCTCTGAGGAACACCTTACAGGTGTACACTATAACTAATAATGATGATGTGAGTTCTCTCAGCTTCACTAATTGTTTTCTGTTTGTCTAGAAAAAGTCCGCTCAGTTCAAAACCACCCTGTTAAAGGCCTACTGAAATGAATTTTTTAAATTTAAACGGGGATAGAAAGACATGCACCTGGGGATAGGTTGATTGGCAACACTAAATTGGCCCTAGTGTGTGAATGTGAGTGTGAATGTTGTCTGTCTATCTGTGTTGGCCCTGCGATGAGGTGGCGACTTGTCCAGGGTGTACCCCGCCTTCCGCCCGATTGTAGCTGAGATAGGCTCCAGCGCCCCCTGCGACCCCAAAGGGAATAAGCGGTAGAAAATGGATGGATGGATGGATGGGGATAGCAGATCCATTCTATGTGTCATACTTGATCATTTTGCGATATTGCCATATTTTTGCTGAAAGGATTTAGTATAGAACAACGTTGATAAAGTTCGCAACTTTTGGTCTCTGATAAAAAAAAACCTTGCCCCTACCGGAAGTAGCGTGACATTGTCAGTTGTTCACTCCCTCATATTTTCCTATTGTTTTCAACACAGCTAGAGCTATTCGGACCGAGAAAGCGACGATTACCCCATTAATTTGAGCGAGGATGAAAGATTCGTGGATGAGGAACGTTAGAGTGACGGACTAGAATGCAGTGAAATACATATTTTTTTTCGCTCTGACCGTAACTTAGGTACAAGCTGGCTCATTGGATTCCACACTCTCTCCTTTTTCTATTGTGGATCACAGATTTGTATTTTAAACCACCTCGGATACTATATCCTCTTGAAAATGAGAGTCGAGAACGCGAACTGGACATTCACAGTGACTTTTATCTCCACGACAATACATCGACGAAGCTCTTTAGCATGAGCTAACGTGATAGCATCTGTCTCAAATGCAGATAGAAACAAAATAAATAAATCCCTGACTGGAAGGATAGACAGAAGATCAACAATACTATTTAACCATCTACATGTAACTACACGGTTATTAGATCTCAGCCTGGCAAAGCTTAACAATGCTGTTGCTAACGACGCTAAGACTAACTTAGCAACCGGACCTCAAAGAGCTATGATAAAAACATTAGCGCTCCACCTACGCCAGCCAGCCCTCATCTGCTCTGCTCATCAACACCCGTGCTCACCTGCATTCCAGCGATCGACGGCGCGACGAAGGACTTCACCCGATCATCCGTGCGGTGGGTCTGCTAGCATCAGCTAGGCGTCTGCTATCCAAGTAAGTAGTCCTTGTTGTGTTGCTACAGCCAGCCGCTAATACACCGATCCCTCCTACAACGTTCTTCTTTGCAGCCTCCATTGTTCATTAAACAAATTGCAAAAGATTCACCAACACAGATGTCCAGAATACTGTGGAATTATGAAATGAAAACAGAGCTTTTTTGTATTGTATTCAATGGGGAAGGCATACCTCTGTTCCCCGGGCTACGTCACACGCATACGTCATCCTCCGAAGGCTTTTTCAACCGGAAGTTTAGCAGGAAATTTAAAATTGCACTTTATAAGTTAACCCGGCCGTATTGGCATGTGTTGCAATGTTAAGATTTCATCATTGATATATAAACTATCAGACTGCGTGGTCGGTAGTAGTGGGTTTCAATAGGCCATAAAACCTCTTCTAATTAGTTAATTTAAATATTATGTTTACAATATTATATCAAAAGCATGAGAACATACTGATATCCTTATTTGATATCCTTATTTGATCTACACATTTAATATTTTACAGTTGAAAAAGTTGAAAACATGTGTCATAAAGTTTTGATACGAACATTCCAAACAAATCGACTTTCGGACTGATTGTAAGACAAAGTTTGAAAAAAACAGAGTTGACTTGCACTAACTAAATGATATGAAATATAGAACTGTCATTTTAGAATATGCTCATCAGGAATTAAAAGATCATTTAGAAAAAAACATGCTGGTTGAATTTATTCAGGTAGTCATCAGCTCATTAAAGAAGTGGGACCACATGCACCAAGTTCCAAACATAACAAGGCCTGTATAGTATACACTAGACATGATGTTCATTCACATGACCTTTGAACTTTGCCACATAGAATGAACTTTATGCCCCATAACACATTTAAACCTTCGGACATTTTGGCTTCATCAGAAGATGTTGTATTTATTATTCATCTCTCCTATGTTGCCTTCACCTGTATATTTGTTGTGTTCAATATTTGAAATTAAACATATTTTTTTTTCTATTTTGTGTCCAGTGATGAAGTTGCCGACTTCTTCCAGCAGGAGGCAGTGCAGGACATACAACAATCAGTGTTTATGTTTCGTGAATGAAAGTAAATGTATGAATGTATCAGTGTGATGTAAATACATTATAGATTGTCAATATAAGTGTTGTATGATGTAAATATGTATAAAAGATTGTGTCCCGCTGTATTACTCAGGCTGCACTACAGTGTCTATTCACAGGCGCGATCCCACTACTGAGCGGTACGGGGGCTTTGACCTGCTCCGTTTCCGACCTGGGCCGGTGCACCCCTCCTTAGACGACCTGGTAGTCCCGAGCTCCCCCAGGAGCACCATATCGGTACCGAACTTAGTGCGGACACCCGATCGACATAGTCCACTGCAGCTCAGAACTCCTGAGCTCAAACGATCCTCCAACCTCAGCCTCCCAGTAGCTTGGATTACAGGCGCGCGCCACCGCACCCGGCGAGGAACATCCTCACTCGTGGTGAATTTTACTTGCGCAATGGTGACGTCACTGGGAGGTATGTGGTGACTTGTAGGATAGGATAGACTTTTATTAATTTCACGATGGGGAAATTATGTGGTTGAGCGAAAGTTTTTGCACAGCGAGAAAAAAAACCAGATCACAGTAAATATTTCCCACCAAACTTTTTTCTGAAGTTCTTTATGTTGTGATGACAAGAAAATTATTCTGATTGCTCGTGCAGAATAAAATATTCATTGTTTATTTTTTTTAAATTAAAACAAGATGTATTTTACTGATCTCAAATTTTAAAACGTATTTACTTCTCCAGGACAATGCACATCGATGAACAATGTGATTTACAAATTGCAAATGAGGCAGATTATAGCATATTAGCTAAATTACATCTGTTGTCCCAAAACAGAGAAAAAGGAAAACGGACGGACAATATCATGTTAAAAACAGACAAATTAAAACACATATAAGTAGTCAACATGACCACATGACAGGGAAGTTTCAAGAAATAGTTTAAGATTCTTACATTTCTACTATCTGTAAAGTGATACAACTACATAAAGTATGTGGTCCTAGTCAACTCCCAGGTATAAGAACATAGTTAAGGTCAAAGGTCTTCTTTGTTGCCACATGTTTGCCAAGTTTCAATCAATCAATCAATCAATCAATCAATCAATGTTTATTTATACAGCCCTAAATCACAAAAGTCTCAAAGGGCTGCACAAGCCACAACGACGTCCTCAGCACAGAGCCCACACAAGGGACGTCGATGTGAATGACTATGAGAAACCTTGGAGAGGACCGCATATGTGGGTAACCCCCCCTCTAAGTACAGTCCCTAGTGGATCCACATAACAGTGAGAGTCCAGTCCATAGTGGGGCCAGCAGGAGACCATCCCGAGCGGAGACAGGTCAGTAGCGCAGAGACGTTTAAATCTTTCACCAACTATGATATAAGTAAAAAGCACTATTGATCTTCACTGGGTGTGGTGGCGCGCGTCTGTAATCCAAGCTACTTGGAGGCTGAGGTCGTTTGAGCTCAGGAGTTCTGGAACTACCAGGTCGTCTAAGGAGGGGTGCACCGGCCCAGGTCGGAAACGGAGCAGGTCGAAGCCCCTGTACCGCTCAGTAGTGGGATTGCGCCTGTGAATAGACACCGTAGTGCAGCCTGAGTAATAAAAGCGTGACACAATCTTTTCATACATATTTATGGGGTGTTATAGGCCTCCATCTGCCCCTAGTAATTCCCTATCTACTCTTGTGAAGCTTCTGTCTCAACTGAAATACAATGAAATAGTGATGGTCGGTGATTTGAACTGGGACTGGGTCATATCACTATTTGAAAGCACAGTGTGAATCTCTAAATTTAACACAATTAATTAACTCACCTGCAAGACCTAATCCTAAATGCCCTCAAAAATCTACACTCATTGACTTAATTGTAACAAATATGCCCTTTAAATTTGTTGCATCTGGTGTTTTCCCCAATGATGTGAGTGATCATTGTGTGATTGCAGTAGTGCGAGAAAACGAGGAGTCCTAAAAGCAAGCCTCGTCTTGTTGAAAAACGTAATATGAAATTATTTGAGACGCAAGCATTTTTACATGACTTGCATCTTTTTAATTGGGATAGAATTGCTCTTTTTGATAATGTTGAACTGCCTTGGAAATATTTTCACGAAAACTTCTTGAGTATAGTGAACAAACATCAATCAATCAATCAATGTTTATTTATATAGCCCTAAATCACAAGTGTCTCAAAGGGCTGCACAAGCCACAACGAAAATCCTCGGTTCAGATCCCACATAAGGGCAAGAAAAAACTCACAACCAAGTGGGATGTCAATGAGAATGACTATGAGAAACCTTGGAGAGGACCGCAGATGTGGGTGACCCCCCCCCCCCCCGCCACCCCCACCCCCACCCCCCCCTTCTAAGGGAGACCAGTGCAATGGACGTCGAGTGGGTCTAGTATAATATTGTGAAAGTCCAGTCCATAGTGGATCTAACACAATAGTGAGAGTCCAGTCCATAGTGGGGCCAGCAGGAGACCTTCCTGAGCGGGGACGGGTCAGCAGCGCAGACATGTCCCCAACTGATGCACAGGCGAGTGGTCCACCCTGGGTCCCGACTCTGGACAGCCAGCATTTCATCCATGGCCAACGGACCTGTGCCCCCCACTTCCACAAGGGAGCGGGGGGAAGAGCAGAAAAGAAAAGAAACGGCAGATCAACTGGTCTAAAAAGGGGGTCTATTTAAAAGCTAGAGTATACAAATGAGTTTTACGATGGGACTTAAATGCTTCTACTGAGGTAGCATCTCTAACTGTTACCGGGAGGGCATTCCAGAGTACTGGAGTCCGAATAGAAAACGCTCTATAGCCCACAGACTTTTTTTGGGCTCTGGGAATCACTAATAAGCCGGAGTTCTTTGAACGCAGATTTCTTGCCGGGACTTATGGTACAATACAATCGGCAAGATGGAGCTAGACCGTGTTGTATTTTATACGTAAGTAGTAAAACCTTAAAGTTGCATCTTAAGTGCACAGGAAGCCTGTGCAGGTGAGTCAGTATAGGCGTAATACGATCAAACTTTCTTGTTTTTCTCAAAAGTCTAGCAGCCGCATTTTGTACCAACTGTAATCTTTTAATGCTAGACATAGGGAGACCCAAAAATAATACATGCCCCTTTTCGAAAATTTACGGTTAAAGGACGTGACAATCAGTGGTTTACAATAACGGACCTGTCAGTTTTATTGCATGAGCGTAATGCTGCTTGGGCCAGGGCACGCAAGTCAGGGTTAGAAGCAGATTGACTGAATTTTAGACAATAAGAAATCAATTTACCTCTCTCCTTTGGAAAGTCAAATCAGAATTTTATTTCTCCACAACAAATGAAAACCTCAAACACCCAAAGAAGTTTTGGAAAATCATCAAATCTTGTCCGCTTGCTGTAATTCAATTAATCTCCCACCTAGTATACTTGTTGAAGGTGTCAGAGTAAATGACAGAAGACAAATGGGTAATCATTTTAATAATAATTTTATTTCCTCTGGTTTTTTCTATAATTCTGACAACTCTACTGAAGTTCCGCTAACTCCGGAAAGAACCGTTGAAAATACCCAGGTTTTTAACTTTACGCCCTTTACCACAACAGAGGTCATGAGGGCTCTAAAACAACTTAAACCTAGAAAGCCAGCTGGCTCAGATAAGTTGGAGTTGCTCTTCCTATTGTTGGCAGCAGAAATTATAGCTGGACCACTGACTCACATTTTAACCTTACTCTAATATCAAATGAAATCCCCTTGGATTGGAAATCTGCCCTTGTAATCTCCCTATTAAAAGGAGGTGACTTTAGTAATCTAAATAATTACAGACCGATCTCCAAACTCTCTGTTCTGGCAAAAGTGCTTGAATCCCTTATCAGTGAACAGATAAAATATTTTTTGGACACCAACTTTATTCTGTCACCATTTCCGTCAGGTTTTCGCAAAAATCACAGTGCTGTTACTGCTGCTTTGAAGTTTATAAATGATGTAACTGATGCTCTTGACAAGAAGCAGTGCTGTCTGACCCTCTTTATTGACTTTTCAAAGGCATTTGATACTGTTGATCATGTAATTTTAATCAAACGTCTTTCAGCTATTGGTTTTTCTCAGCAAGCAGTTGGATGGTTTGCAAATTACCTCACAAGTAGAACTCAGGCTGTTCAGATAGAGGGTTCCTCCCTGGACGTACTGCAAGTGAAAAAGGGTGTTCCTCACAGTTCTGTGTAGGGCCCATTATTATTCACTATTTACATAAATAATCTTGGACACAATATTCCGAACTCAACTTTCCATTTCTATGCTGATGATGCAGTCATATTCTGCACAGCACCCACTCCTGCTTAGGCCTTTAAATATTCACAACATGCATTTGACAGAGTACAAGAACAACTTTGCTATCTTCAACTGCTTTTAAATGCAGAGAAAACAAAGTGTATGTTCTTGACCACATCAAAAACTGTAAGATCAGCACTGTGTGAGAACATTTTAACAAGAAATGGGCAACAAATTGTCATAGTATCTTCTTTTAAATATTTAGGATTTTTAATTGATGACCACTTGAGTTTTAAGGAGCACATTCAGTATGTTGTAAAAAAAACCCTGAAACTTTTACTGGGATTGTATTACAGAAACAAGTCTTGCTTTTCTTTTACTGTGAAACAGAAATTGGTGGAAACAACCTTCTTACCTGTTATTGACTATGGAGATGTGTTGTACATGAATACTACTGCTGGTTGTCTCCACAAGCTGGATAGTGTGTACCACAGGACACTGAGATTCATCACCAACTGCGCTCCCCTTACTCACCTTTGTGTGTTATATTCAACGATTAACTGGACGTCTTTATGTGCTCGACGCCTCAATCATTGGTATGTGTTCATCTACAAAACTATTCTGGGTATAACCCCATCTTATCTGTCTTTTTTTTTTTTTTTTTTTTTTTTTTTTTTTTTTCAAGATGGCGCCGTCGTGTGTGGCTGGCCGTCTACCGCTCTCAGTCTGGTTTCAGTTTTTGTTGATTTTATCCTACTGCACTAAACAGTTCGAGTCTCTGCTGGTATATGATCGCCAAGAATTGTTGTTTTTTCGACCACCTATCAAAAATAATTGTTCTTTTGATCTTGGTGGTCCAAATGTTTTGCCCCCGTTGCTGTCAGGAATACCAGCTCACCTCTTCCGGGTTCCAGCCCCTGAGCTTTCCGCGGAAGCGTCGCCGCGGCACCCGTAGTGGCCGCCGGGTAAAGCAGAGAGTGCTGTTGGCGTGCTCTTCCAGCGCTGCCCGGACGGGAAATGGATTAAGCGGTTCCCTTGTTGCTTGCTGGACCTCCGTGGATCCAACGGGTTACCCTGTACCGAAAATCGGCCCCGTTGAGAGACCCGGGACGCGCCGCACCCGCACCTGCTCAGCCCGGTGCCGCCAACGTGGGGTGAATCCCTCCAATTTAAAGTTGTTGTGCCGGGATTCACGGTATGCTGCGACGCCGGTCTCATCTCCTGCCAGAATTGGTCTGGTAAACGCCAGATCAGTGGCGAACAAAACGTTTCCACTCAGGGATTTCTTCGAGTCACGCTGTCTGGACTTCATGTGCATAACGGAGACGTGGCTCGGTACCGGCGAGTCCAGCGTTTTCTCCGAACTTCTGCCGGCAGACTGTTGCTATTTTAACTCTCCTCGTGCATCAGGCCGTGGAGGAGGAACGGCGACACTTTATAAAAATGACTATAAATGTAAGCAATGCTTTCCTTCGTCATTTTTTGCCAGCTTTGAATTGACTTTATTTGAGGTGTGTCGCGCTGACGCGGTGATGTGCGCTGTCATTTACCGCCCGCCCAAATACAATAAGGACTTCATCGATGACTTTTCGGACTTTTTAGCAGGAATTATGCCCCGCTATGATCGTGTCCTCATTGTTGGAGATTTTAATATCCATGTATGCTGTCCCGACAAACCACTGGTGAAGGATTTTTTAAACCTTATTGACTCTTTTAATTTGACACAGTTTGTGTCTGGCCCCACACACGGACGTGGTCACACGCTTGATCTTGTACTTTCATATGGTCTACCTGTGTCTAACTTGGACATTTGTGACAATGTGCTTTCAGACCATATGCCTGTCATATTTGAGGCCAGTTTTAACCGCTTGACAGCTGGAGCGCGCGCTCCTGCGCGTCTCTGTCGAGTTTTTAACCCTTCCACTGCTGGTCAGTTTATTACTGCTTTTAACCAGGTTTTTTTACCCTCTGACTCTGTTTTTTCTAGCACAGAGTCTGTTTTTTCTGACACTGAGAAACTCAATGTATTGTTTGACTCCACCTGTGACACAGTCTTGAACTCAGTGGCTCCTTTAAAAATCAAAAAGGCCAAAACTAAATCAGAACCCTGGTTTAATGAGAGAAGCCGTGCGATCAGACGTGAGTGCCGCAAAGCTGAACGCAGGTGGAAGAAGGACAAGCTTCAGGTGTCACTCCAGATTTTAAAGGACTGTTGGCATCGATATCAGAGCACAGTAAAAGAGGCAAAAAGAGAACATTTGGCAAACATTATTGCCTCAAATAGTCTTGACCCTCGTGTTTTATTCAAAACCATTGACTCTGTTCTTAATGCCCCTCAGCCTACATGTTTGGAACCCTCCTCTGAATTGTGCAATGCCTTTTTAAAGTATTTTATTGATAAGATTGCCACAACAAGGGCTCTCATCTCTGTTCCGACCTCTGACCCTTCTGTCCCGTTTAACTACTCTGCTGTTTTTAATCAGTTTGAGCAAGTGACTCTGCGGCAGTTACAAGAGTTAACTAATCATATGAAGCCCTCAGGTTCCCCCCATGATGCTGTCCCTCCTACATTTTTTAAAGAAGTGTTTTCTTGTATAGGGCAGCCTGTTCTTAACATTTTAAATAGCAGTTTGTTTTCTGGTGTGGTTCCTACCAGTTTTAAACACGCTGTGGTTCAACCACTTTTAAAGAAACCTGGTCTGGACAGTTCAGTTTTAGCCCATTTTAGACCCATTTCTAAGCTGCCTTTTCTCTCAAAAATCTTGGAGAAGATTGTTTTTACCCAGTTAAACACTTTTTTAGAGGACTCTGATATTTTAGAAGTCTTTCAGTCTGGGTTTAAACCCCTCCATAGTACCGAGTCAGCATTAGTAAGGGTTTTTAATGACATCTTTCGAGCAACAGACTTAGGTGATCATGTGATTTTAGTTTTACTCGATCTAACAGCAGCATTTGATACGGTGGACCATAATATTTTAATTAGCCGCCTACAACATCAAGTGGGCATCTGTGGTACTGCCCTGAGTTGGCTGAAGTCATATTTGACTAACAGGACCTTCTCTGTAAATGTTGCTGGTTCTGAATCTTCTGTTGCTCCCTTAACATGTGGGGTCCCACAGGGCTCAGTTTTAGGACCACTGCTCTTTTCTATTTATTTACTTCCCCTGGGCTCAATCCTAAGAAAGCATGGTATTTGTTTTCATTGCTACGCTGATGACACACAAATTTATTTTCCGTTAAAGAAAAATCATGCCTCTTCAATACAGCCATTACTTGCTTGTCTTGATGACATCAAGGCCTGGATGGCCCTAAACTTCTTAAACTTCAATGAAAAGAAGACAGAAGTAATAGTGTTTGGACCTAGTGGTATCTGTGAGCTTCCCCCTGTTGACTTTGGCCCCTTGGCTTTGTGTGTTAAGCCCCTGATCACCAACCTGGGTTTTCGTATTGACAGTGATTTTAAATTGGACCGTCAGATTGGCACAGTGGTGAAAGCCAGCTTTTTTTATTTACGTCAGCTGGCTAAGGTTAAAAACCTTCTTTCTAGGCAACAGTTTGAGACAGTAATCCATGCCTTTATTACATCTCGGCTGGATTACTGTAACGCTTTATATTTTGGAATTAGTCAGTCCTCCCTCTCACGTCTGCAGCTGGTCCAAAATGCAGCTGCCCGACTTTTAACAAACACAAGAAAAAGAGAGCACATTACTCCTGTTTTAGCCTCCCTCCACTGGCTGCCTGTGTCTTTTAGAGTCCATTTTAAAATTATCTTACTTGTTTTTAAATCCTTACATGGTCTTGCCCCACCTTACCTCTCTGAGCTGCTCCACCTCTATGCCCCCACCCGGTCCCTCAGGTCAGCTGATCAGCTGATCCTGGAGGTACCCAAATCCAAGCGTAAGCTCAGGGGGGACAGAGCCTTCTCTGTTGCGGGCCCCAAACGCTGGAATGATCTTCCACTTCATGTGAGACAGGCCCCTTCTTTGGCTATTTTTAAGACCCTTCTTAAAACCCATTTTTATTCACTGGCTTTTAACCCAGCATGAGACTTTAAACTGTTTTTAACTTTTAACTTTTTTAACTGCTTTTTATCTAACAAAATTGTTCTTAGGGTAATTTTGTATTTGCTTTTTTAATGTGTATTTTACTTCTGTTTTAAATTTTATTTTTTAGTCTGTCCTTTGCCTTTATTTCTTTGTGGTGTACAGCCCTTTGTTTTTCAACTGTGGTTGTTTTTAAAGGGCTTTATAAATAAAGTTGGTATGGTATGGTATGGTCTTGTATTTTAACAAAGAAACAAGGAAGTCATAATCTTTGTTCAATGAATGTTCTGCAATTTGTCGTCTCCAAAGTAAGAACTGAACTGGGCAAGAAAGCATTTAGGTTTTTAGCACCGAAAGCTTGGAATAACCTACAATCAAATCTTCAACTTCCAACCCTTGTTACATTAAATGAGTTTAAAGCTTCTGTGAAAGGATTGCAGTCTACCTTGTCTGTATGCACATGTGTTATGTGAGCAAGTTTTAATGTTGTACATTTGATGTTTTATGTGTTGTTTACTGTTTACTGTTTTTAATGTAACCTTGCTGCTGCCCTCTTGGCCAGGTCTCCCTTGGAAAAGAGATCTTTGATCTCAATGGGATTTTACCTGGTTAAATAAAGGCTGAATAAAAAAAATAAAAAATACATCATACAACACTTATTTTGACAATCTATTATGTATCTACATCATACTATACACTCTCTTCCCGGAGAAAGGTAGAAACTTCATCACTGGTCACAAAACACAGTATCACATAAACATGTTTAATAGTGAAATATTGTATACATACAGTATACATATTCTTTGTTGCAAAGTTCTAAAGTCATGTGATAAGAGTACCATAGTTGTAAATACAGTAAAAGAAGATGATTAAGTCTTGAATTATCATATTTGGCCTTTATGCTGGTTGAATTTATTCAGGTAGTCATCAGCTCATTAAAGAAGTTGGACCACGTGCACCAAGTTCCAAACATAACAAGGCCTGTATAGTATACCCTAGACATGATGTTCACTCACATGACCTTTGAACTTTGCCACATAGAATGAACTTAATGCCCCATTACACATTTAAACCTTCATATTCATCTCTCCTATGTTGCCTTCACCTGTATATTTGTTGTGTTCAATATCTTAAATTAAACATATTTTGTAAGTATTTTGTGTCCAATGATGAAGTTGCCGACTTCTTCCAGCAGGAGGCAGTGCAGGACAGACACAAAGCAGTGTTTATGTTTCGTGAATGAAAGCAAATGTATGAATGTATCAGTGTGATGTAAATACATTATAGATTGTCAATATAAGTGTTGTGGGATGTAAATATGTATAAAAGATTGTGTCACGCTGTATTACTCAGGCTGCACTACAGTGTCTATTCACAGGCGCGATCCCACTACTGAGCGGTACGGGGGCTTTGACCTGCTCCGTTTCCGACCTGGGCTCAAACGATCCTCCAACCTCAGCCTCCCAGTAGCTTGGATTACAGGCGTGCGCCACCGCACCCGGCGAGGACGCCCCTCACTAATGGTGCTTTTTTACTTGCACTTTAGTGACGTCATCGGGAGGTATGTGGCGACTTGTAGGATAGGATAGACTTTTGTTTATCTCACAATGGGGAAATTATGTTGTTTCAGTGCGGATTTTTACGTACAGTAATACAAGTAAAATCTAATGAAAAACAATGAAGTGTTAATAAATAATACATATTGCGCACTAACAATTTCACCATAGATAGATAAATGATAAAACAAAAAGAATATCTTAGTACACTGAGCCAAAGTTTTGCATACTGAGAAAGATAGCAGATAACAGTAATTTTTTCCCCACCAAACTTCTTTCTGTAGTTCTTTATGTTATGGTGACAACAAAATGATTCCGACCGTCCTGTGCAAAATAAAATATTCATAATATTTTTTATTAGACTTAAACTTAGACTTAGACTTCCTTTTTATTGTCATTCAAATCTGAATTTACAGTACAGATAAGAACGACATTTTGTTGCATTAGCTCGTTGTAGTAAGTGCAGGATAAAAGAGCAATAAGGTGCAGATTGCTCTTTTATGTTAAAACAAGATGTATTTTTTACATTTCTCAAATGTTATGATCAATCAATCAATCAAAGTTTGCTTATATAGTCTTTAATCACAAATGTCTCAAAGGGCTGCACAAGCCACAACGACATCGGCTCAGATCCCACATCAGGGCAAGAAAAAACTCAACTCAATGGGAACAAAGAGAAACCTTGAAAGAGACCGCAGATGTAGTAGTAGTGGGATCGCGCCTGTGAATAGACGCTGTAGTGCAGCCTGAGTAATACAGCGTGACACAATCTTTTATACTACATATTTACATCACACTAACACATTCATACATCTATTGTATATCACTAAACACTGCTTTTGTCCAGAGTCGTGTATAAAGAGAGTATGGCCAACTAAACAACAGGTGCCATGACTGCTACCAACGACATGTGTGGCTGTGCATGGATGGATGCAATTGCTGTCGTTTTCACATTACTTTTTCTGATGAAATAAACTATAATAAAATATGTATATACAAACCCCCTTTCCATATGAGTTGGGAAATTGTGTTAGATGTAAATATAAACGGAATACAATGATTTGCAAATCATTTTCAACCCATATTCAGTTGAATATGCTACAAAGGCAACATATTTGATGTTCAAACTGATAAACTTTTTTTTTTTTTGCAAATAATCATTAACTTTAGAATTTGATGCCAGTAACACGTGACAAAGAAGTTGGGAAAGGTGGCAATAAATACTGATAAAGTTGAGCTATGCTCATCAAACACTTATTTGGAACATCCCACAGGTGAACAGGCAAATTGGGAACAGGTGGGTGCCATGATTGGGTATAAAAGTAGATTCCATGAAATGCTCAGTCATTCACAAACAAGGATAGGGCGAGGGTCACCACTTTGTCAACAAATGCGTGAGCAAATTGTTGAACAGTTTAAGAAAAACCTTTCTTGACCAGCTATCTCGGCTATATGGGGGTGTATTAGTGCCCGAGACATGGGTAATTTACACATCTGTGAAGGCGCCATTAATGCTGAAAGATACATACAGGTTTTGGAGCAACATATGTTGCCATCCAAGCAACGTTACCATGGACACCCCTGCTTATTTCAGCAAGACAATTCCAAGCCACGTGTTACATCAACGTGGCTTCATAGTAAAAGAGTGTGGGTACTAGACTGGCCTGCCTGTAGTCCAGACCTGTCTCCCATTGAAAATGTGTGGTGCATTATGAAGCCTAAAATACCACAACGGAGACCCCCGGACTGTTGAACAACTTAAGCTGTACATCAAGCAAGAATGGGAAAGAATTCCACCTGAGAATCTTAAAAAATGTGTCTCCTCAGTTCCCAAACGTTTACTGAGTGTTGTTGAAAGGAAAGGCCATGTAACACAGTGGTGAACATGCCCTTTCCCAACTACTTTGGCACGTGTTGCAGCCATGAAATTCTAAGTTAATTATTATTTGCAAAAAAAAAATAAAGGTTACGAGTTTGAACATCAAATATCTTGTCTTTGTAGTGCATTCAATTGAATATGGGTTGAAAAGGATTTGCAAATCATTGTATTCCGTTTATATTTACATCTAACACAATTTCCCAACTCATATGGAAACGGGGTTTGTATATATATATATATATATAAACATACTCCAGCTCATAAACTTATGATAAAACATGCTTTTATTCCGTGAAGTATAATTTTGTGGCTGTATTTGACATACTATGCTGCTACATTCTTGCAGTGTTTCGTGACCAGCAGGCACTCTAACACACAAAGTGTCGAGAAATCCACAAGTTATTGATAAGCATAGGAGAATGGATGGATAGATTGTTTGTATGATAAATGATAGTGTTTAATCTTACAATATTTGTATCAGTATTCATTCCAACACAAAATTAAACAATGAGTAAAGTCTTAAGCACATTCCAAAAATTTAAAAACTGATAAAGTTTTGGACTTATTGGTGTTTCATTGGCCAATCCATGTCGGAAAAAAATTATCTTTCACTAACGAACTAACATGAAATGTAGCGATGTCATTTTGGAATACATATATCAGAAAAGAAAAGAAAAATAATTGAGAAAAAACATGCTGGTTAAATCTATTCAAGTAGTCAGCTGACCTAACACACAACAAAACACATAACAGTTAACAAGTGTGACCAGGCCAAATAAAAAACATAACAAAGAATATGATAGTTAATCCCTTAAAGCAGCACTAAGTAACTTTTCAACCTTCATAAAATATTTTCATAACTTTTGGGAAGATACATCCACTTACAACTCAATGAATGACACCTCTGTCATGGCCTGAGGGAGTCTGTATCACTTTTACTGGCCCTTAGCAGCAATGAGGAGGGTGGCAGGAACCCTGCCACACAAAAAACTACAAATGTGATGACTTGCTTTACGGCATATGTCACTCACCCTTTCCCCATTTGTTACAAAGACAGAAGTCGATGCGAACGCCTGCGTGCCGCCATTAGAGACGTAATATTTGTGCCAATATTACAGCGGACATCATGTAAGTATGACGCTATATGTGCAAGTGCTCATGGGAAATGTGGTCATCTTCTGGCAAAACACTACTGCTTTGGTCCACTGGCGCCGACAAAATTAACCAAAACTGAAAGTTCTTAAGTGGAGGCTTTAATCATCTTCTATTATTACATTTCCCACTATGGTACTCTTGACCAGTGTTGAGACTAACGCGTTACAAAGTAACGAGTTACTGTAACGCCGTTAGTTTCGGCGGTAACTAGTAATCTAACGCGTTATTTTTTATATTCAGTAACTCAGTTACCGTTACTACATGATGCGTTACTGCGTTATTTGACGTTACTTTTAATGTAGTATAAAGTGTGTTTTATCGGAGCGCTGATTCTTCTTGTGTCACAAACCGGAGAAGAGAGACGTGCGCTCTGTGCGTGTGTGAGTGAGTGTGGGGAGTAAAGAGAGAGAGGAGGGGGGCGTGTCTGATCATGGCGGAGCTGCAGTCGAGTTTGTTAGAGATATTTTCACTACTTTTCTTTTGTCGAGCACAAAGAAAATAACCTTTTAGTAAAATGTAAATTGTGCTTTGGATCAAAGATCCCATCTACTGCCCAAAACAGCAATTTAAATCTGCTTTAACAAGCTACATAAGCAACATGCTTCGACGTAGCTAGTAAAGAGAGACAGAGACAACTCCAATGCTACTTCACCTCCACCACTTAAGGATTAACTCTGCCTCTGCTCATCATTCAGCACTGAAGGTACACACTCTGTCAATCAATGTTCGCTCTAATTGTTCATGTGTGAGCAAACGCAAAAAGTCCCTGAGCATTCAGTGGAGGCCATGTGAGCAACATCAGACGTGCACACTGTGGCTACACCAGCAGCACACCTGTCCCAAACCTGACTAAATAACAACTTACATCTCCATCCATAGATCCATTTTTTACCGCTTGTCCCTTTCGGGGTGCTGGAGCCTATCTCAGCTGCATTCGGGCGGAAGGCGGGGTACACCCTGGACAAGTCCCCACCCATCGCAGCTAGGGCCAACACAGATAGACAGACAACATTCTCTTATTATAATCAAATGACAGCAGTCATTTCCTTTTCTAATATAAGTGTTTAGGCCCAATTACAATGACAATAACAACAAATATTGTTTTTTATGAACTGTGTACTTGTATTGTTTGTCTGGGTGGAGGTCCTGCTTTGGAAATAATTTGTACCCTTTTCAGACATTGCATTTAGTTCCCATTAAAACATTCACATGTTGCACAATGAGATGTAAGCAGGGGATCATGTGTACATTCCTGCAACTTCCTGTTTGTAAAACATGTCTTTTTATGAGTATTTATTTAATATACTAACAGCATTTCATGGTTAATATTTATAAATTAAGATTTCTAATAAATGACACTAGAATAAGCACACATTTGATTGGTAAATCATAGTGTAACGACCTGGAATGACACTTTATGTGTGGTGTTGGAGTTGTCCGACTTTTTGTGTGGCTGTAAACGCATCACTGGCTAAGTGCCATATGTGCATGTGTTGGCGCAAGTGAGAAAGAGCGAGCGGCTGCTGTTGATATAACAAAGTTGCTTTTGGTCTGGTTTGTACTGCAGAAAATGACCACTTTTGCTAGATATAATTTTTTAAAATAATGTTTTGGTGATGTGTTTATGGCCGACAATAAAAAGTTTTGCTCAGTAAAGTGATGGATGGAATTCATGTCCTCAAAGCGTCTCGACAGACGTTACAATATTTGAACAATGATGACGAAAACTGTTTTCTCTGTCGTGTCCGTGTGTCGAAAATTGTTATGCGCTTATTTTTTTTATTTGATTTTGTGCGTGGCATAGATTTGCCGTGCGCAGAGGATGCTTGAGCAGTGTGCAATTGCACAGGCGCGGCGCACCTTAGAGGGAACGTTGCTGTCAATTCTCTTATATACTCTTTCATCCTAGACTTCTAGAGTGTTTGACTATCACATCACTCTAAATGTATAGACTATAAAGTTCACAAACATAAAGAAGGATGCTAGTGGGCCAGGCCAATCTTTCCTTATCTCTAAACTAAAACTGGGGAAATGTGTAGAGTGTTCTGAGCTTCAGACATGATTTTGTGTCAGAATTCTTTGAGGAAAATACGCCTGGTTAGGCTTTGTGTATGTAGTGTGTGCCTTCCTTGCTTTACAGCTATGTTGTTATTATGCTGTTTGTTACTTATGTATGTTATGTTGCAGCTATTTAAAATAGTTTTGTCAATTTGTTCTGGCCAGAAACAAATTGGCCTTTGTAACATATCTTTGTCTTTGTGTGTTGTATGTAGACCACATTGCTTAGCAGAGTTCAGTGATGCAAATGCATGTCAAGTTGATCAACACATTGTATTATTCTCCAGTGCAATAACAGTACTGACATTAAGGCTAAAGGGCATTAATGGGAGCTTTAAAAAAGAAGAAGAAAAAAAGAAGTAACTAAATAGTTACTTTTCAAAGTAACGCATTACTTTTTGGTGTAAGTAACTGAGTTAGTAACTGAGTTACTTTTGAAATGAAGTAACTAGTAACTATAACTAGTTACTGGTTTTCAGTAACTAACCCAACACTGAGGATAGGATAGACTTTTATTAATCTCACGATGGGGAAATGATGTGGTTGTAGTGCAGATTTTTACGTACAGTAATACAAGTAAAATCTAATGAAAAACAATGAAGTATCAATAAATAATAATACATATTGCGCACTAACAATTTCACCATAGATAGATACATGATAAAACAAAAAGAATATCTTAGTACACTGAGCCAAAGTTTTGCATACTGAGAAAGATAGCAGCTCACAGTAATTTTTTCCCCACCAAACTTCTTTCTGTAGTTCTTTATGTTATGGTGACAACAAAATGATTCCGACTGTCCTGTGCAAAATAAAATATTCATAGTATTTTTTATTAGACTTAAACTTAGACTTAGACTTCCTTTTTATTGTCATTCAAATCTGAATTTACAGTACAGATAAGAACGACATTTTGTTGCATTAGCTCGTTGTAGTAAGTGCAGGATAAAAGAGCAATAAGGTGCAGATTGCTCTTTTATGTTAAAACAAGATGTATTTTTTACATTTCTCAAATGTTATGATCAATCAATCAATCAAAGTTTGCTTATATAGTCTTTAATCACAAATGTCTCAAAGGGCTGCACAAGCCACAACGACATCGGCTCAGATCCCACATCAGGGCAAGAAAAAACTCAACTCAATGGGAACAAAGAGAAACCTTGAAAGAGACCGCAGATGTAGTAGTAGTAGTGGGATCGCGCCTGTGAATAGACGCTGTAGTGCAGCCTGAGTAATACAGCGTGACACAATCTTTTATACTACATATTTACATCACACTAACACATTCATACATCTATTGTATATCACTAAACACTGCTTTTGTCCAGAGTCGTGTATAAAGAGAGTATGGCCAACTAAACAACAGGTGCCATGACGGCTACCAACGACATGTGTGGCTGTGCATGGATGGATGCAATTGCTGTCGTTTTGACATTACTTTTTCTGATGAAATAAACTATAATAAAATATGTATATACAAACCCCGTTTCCATATGAGTTGGGAAATTGTGTTAGATGTAAATATAAACGGAATACAATGATTTG